>NW_019231314.1:129634-138519 GCF_002742605.1 Olea europaea var. sylvestris
AAAGCTCTCTATTTCATTTCATGGTTTTCTAATTGAAATTTGATATACCTTACGTCACGCCTGTCATTCATTATAGAATTAACCTGCTTGAATAGGCCCAAAAAAGGGCTAAATCCAAGTGCTGAGGTGGCAACACCTCGACCCTTGGATTTGGAGAAAAAAAAAAAAAGATGTGAACTCAACCCCCTGTTTTTGAGCCTGTCACTGAGTCTGGCTCAGTAACACGGCTGTTCATTATAATTCCATGAGAAATGCAAATTCAAATTCAATTGGATTATACCGCTAAAGTACTCTTAAGAAGATGGGAAACTGACGCTATTCAATTGCTACTGAAACAAAGATCAATTTTACATTTAATACATCGTAATCTTCGTCCCTTTTGTATATCGGATTTATGGGGTTTTATTCCTAATTTCATAATTTCTACATATCAAAGGTAATGTTACATTATATGGATAATTTTACCAATTTTGTGAATTGTTTAGATAGTTAGCAGATACAACATTGATTCTCTGCTTAGGAAGTGTGAGAAAATGGCATGAAGGAATTTTTATGTTTGGTCAATGATGATATATAGGTATTTTAAGAAGGTTGATATTGACAGGGCAATAGGGCTTGATGATAGAATGAGTAGGTATGTGCAACATGGGATGTGTAAGGAAGCAATGGAGGCTATCAAGAGAATGTAAGTTGAGCGTTTTAAACCCAATGAAGTTATAGCACGGAGTATTTATCTGCTTACGTTTAGTTGGTTTTGAGCTCAACTCGAAATCGAAACTAACTTGATCGGTTTGAATAAAGAAAAAATTCATAATTCAGGTGTATTATTTTCACCAATTCAAAAATCAGGTAGATAGTTTAAACATTCAAAATTCAGATATATATTTAATTAATTAAAAATATTTATTAAATATATATAATAAAGTCACAGTTATACGATTAATGATCACGTGTTCATAATTACTAGTCACAGATTTATTTATTAGTCACATATTATCGAATTAATTTGTCACGGATTATTTCATGGTCACAAATAAAAAATTTTGTAGGTCACAAATTATTTTGAGGTCATAGATCATTCAAATTCCTGGTCACAATTTATTTATGTATCACATATTTTAACATTTATTGGTCACAAATTATTTTTTTAGTCACAAATTATTGAATTTTAAAGATCACAGGCCAAATCATTGGTTACATACACCGAAAACTCCACCAGCAATCCCAATTCATCACTAATACTTGGTCATAGAGCAACTATATAGTTGGTCATAGTCACTATTACGCCTCGCCTCGCCTCACCATACCACCACCACAACCACAGTCCACAACAACCAACTGCACCACACCACCACACAAGTTGTCTAATGACTTCTATGCACTAAATCAAAAATATTATATTCCCCACAAAGGAAGGCCTGAAGGTGCTAGGCAGTAGGCAGCCATCTCTCTCTCTCTCTCTCTCTCCCTCCCTCCCTTCTTCCCTCTCTCCGTGTCTTTCTTTTGTTTCGGTAGTTTTGAGAAAATCTGTGAGACAAAAACCCTTTAATCCATACTCAAAAATCACACAGAGAAAGTGACTGACTGTGAGAGAAAGACTAAGGAAAAGATGGTAGAGAAAGGCCAAACGCGTAGCACACCACACCATATCGTTCACGACGTAGCCTCCACCTTACACCACAGAGAGAAAACAACACCCACATGCCTCCACCTTACACCACAAAGAGAAAACAAACAGAATAGTCCCTGGTGAAGTTGCTTCAGAGCTTTGCCGCCATCATGAATCACCTGGTGTTTTATGGTAGAGAAAGGGGAAAGAATATAGATGGTAGAGAAAGAAATGAATTAGGGTTGAAATTGAATTTGGGTTAAATATTTAATATTTAATTATTAAATCAATACCTGATTTCTAAATAATGAAACTTCGGCTTTGATTTTTGAATTGTAATGTTTAAAGCCCTGGAATTTTGTAATTTCCACTTGAATAAATTCCAATTCAACTTTTGAAACCGAACCGAACCAAACAAGTCAGTTTGAACATTTGTCCGAGTTAAAAAAATTTGCCTATCTATTTAGGTTAAAAAAATTGTTATATGTAAATTTTTTTCTTGCGTAGCAGGTATTAATAATATATATAATGTAAATGGTAAAGCATCGATTTTTCCAAAATTATCATATGTATTCGATAGTTACTAGCAAACAATTAAAACATAATGAAAAGTAAGGAGACAATCTAAATTTGTTGTTTACATAAATAATTTTTCTCCTTACTTTTCTTTTCATTTGAAATTTGGAGTTTTAGAAGAAAAGGCATATACGGTAAATAAATTATATGAGAAAGAATTATATTTATATTTATATTATTTTATTTTTTAAGTTAAAAAATATGAATTTTAAAACGAAAAAAAAANTCACACGCCTAACATTTCCAACAGGATATGCAAAGGTAAGTTACATTGCATGATATTTGTTGGGTTTTTGATACCCAATAAATCCCGGGCTATAATGTTAACGTGAGTTAATATTATTTCAGAGGCATAGGCCGATGAATGAAATAAGTCCAACAACCAAATTCATAAGCTACACCCGGTTCAATTGTATTCCTTATGGATGACTTGAATCTTGGCTCGTTTACCCCTTTAATGGCCCAACTTAAAGCCTAACCCTAGAGTATATATATGAATATAACCCTAGCCTCTTTAATATGATGATTGTGTGATTTTGAGAGAAGAAATAAGAGAATCCCGGCTGCACCCTTTTGTGTGAGAAAAAAGGTGTCCAGAAGTGTCCAGAACGCTGGTATAACTTGTGTAATTGGTGGTTCTTTCATAGTATGCCTTTGTGGTGTCTTCTCTTAGCCTTTGTGGCGATAAATCATCATCCTTTCTTGTCCTACATGAGTAAGATTGAATAGCAATCAAGGTGAATCAATTGGTTGTGGTTTGGAGCCGTTTGGATTGGTTGTTGGTAGAGAAAAGTACGTTGGACTGAGCCTGAAAAATCACCATTTGAAGATCCTTTTGAGAGAGTTTCCGCAACAATATTTTTGAAGGTCACTAAACTTCAAAAATTTTCCTATTGGTTATTGAACTTTTCAAAATGTAATCTCATCCACCACTCACTCAATGGACGGTAAAAAAAAATTGATGGGTTTGATGAAGTGGCTGGCGAAATTGCATACGTGGCAATCTATTTTCCACTTGGTATCCACGTCATAGTAATTTAAAAATTTAGTAATGGATGGGATAACAGATTCCACGTTAGCAAATGGTAAGCTCCCAATGAAGTATCCGGGTACAATAACAAGAACTTTAGTTAATGAGGATCGCCATTTTAGATATGTGTTCATGGCCTTTGCAGCTTTAACAATGGGGGTGCTTAACACCGTGGCAATAAGATATGTAGATATCTGGTGAGTTGGAATTGTTGTTTGTTTGAATTTAATATTAATTATTTGCTAAATACTTGAGTAACTTGAAACAGACAGCAACCTTGAAGGGTAACGCAGTAGTAACTTAGAATTTGCTCTTTAATAGTCATCAGTTCGAGTCCCCTCAAAACCATTGGGGTGATTACTTAGTTGTAAGCTTTAGATACCCATGAGATTAGTCGAGGTGGATGTAAGTTGGTCCGAACACCCACTGTCATAAAAAATAAAAATAAATAATAATAAAAATTGAAACAGACAAGCGTTGGCCATGATAAATAATTTAAAGCGCATATGGTGAAAAATATGTATTCAATGACGACAATGCTATAAAAATGGATTGTTCATGTTATTGACTACCATGTAACAATATAAAATTTTAGTGAACCGTATTATTTAAAGAACTTACCCATTTTGTAATATGCATATGAATCGTACGAAGAGATATCGTGTAAAGACTTATTCTTAAATTAGTTCCAATACAAAAACTAAATTACCTTGGTTACCTAAAATCTGAATATACAATAAAAATGAGATAATACATAATACGATTAAATAAAATCAAAGGGATTGGGTGCAAAATTCAGTGTTAAACAGCAAGAACATTGACAAAACATGCAGTAACATCCTAGCATATATCTATAACTACTATATAAGAGGGAGTTATACTTTACTGTTCACAAGCCGTTTAAGCCATTTAACTAAGCCAAGCCGCGTTATCTTATAAGTCTGACCATTACAGTGCTTCAGTACAATTCACGCAACCATGTCTCATTAATGCTGGTTGGACTAACTCACCATTTCTTCTCTCTGACATTTTATCTCTCTTCCATTGCTTCTTCACTCCATTTCACACGCAACCACCATGTCTGTTTACTCTACAGATTTTTTTTTTTTATCTTCTTGTCAATTTTTTTTCTCTTTTTGTGTCTTTCTCTCTCGCTATTCTCTCTGCTCTAATTGGTGGCAGTTAGATCTGTACGAGGAATTCCCATGGAGATGTCCTAAAGATGGAATTAGATACAAGCAAATTGTAGAAAGGAAGAGGCTATAGATGTTTCTAATTGGACTCAACAAAAATCTTGACGCTATTTGAGATAGAATTCAAGGAACAAAACTACACCCTTAACCTTCGAGAAGCATTTTCTGATGTCCGACTTAAAGAGAGCAGAAAAAGTCCTTTTTTTTTTTTTTTAGTCCGACTACAAGAAAATAAATGCAATAGTTGTGTTTAAAATTTGCAATTCATGGTTTCTTTTTGATGTCTTTCACTGCTAGGCCGTATGTTATAGTAGCCTGTTTTAAATGGAAGGAAGAATTGTGTTAAAAAAAAAAAGAAGTTCTCTCTGCTCTAATTTCTTGACATCTTGTGCAGATCTTTTGGCTATGAATCCTAGGTATGGTGGATAGGTTTACCGTTTGTTTCCATATCTGCAAGATGTTTTTGGGCTTTACGATTTTTTTCTCGTCCTTCTCTTCATGATTTCTTTCTTCAGATCGCAGAACTGGAACCCTAACTTCCAAAATTTGTATGCATTCAAGCAGGTAAAGGTATATACTCTCCGATGAAGTTTGGGAAACAGCTATGCCTCGAACATAGCATTAGCAAAGAAGGCATTCTTGAAGATTTCGCTACTCAGGTCCAAACCTCTCACACTCTCTATATTTTTGTAAGATTTTTCCATTAATGTAGAGTTGTTTTATGCTTGTGATTGGCGAAGAAATTGGAATTGAGAATGGAAAAGATATTATAAAGGGATGTTTTGAATTTGATTGGTGATTGTGCAGTGTAAATGTGCTGAAACTCAATGCTTTACTGTCAGTATGTTTATGTTTATGTCTTTGTATACTCATTTCTTTTTTTCCTTTTTTCGGGTAGAGCTGTTGTTTTATGTTTTCCTTCGTAGAAAAGTATAACCGGAAAAGATATAAAGAAGAAAAGTTTTCAATTTTCGAATTGGTGATTATGGGTGGAAATTTTTGATACTTGATGCTTTACTTTTTCTATGATTTTTCCTGTTTGATCGTGATGGAGGTAGAGAAGGCTTGAACTATTGGGTTGGTGAAGTGCAATAACAAAGTGTGGCAGTTCATGTATCAAAAGTTGTACCCATCTTAGTCTGATGAAATGAAATTGCACTGTATTTTTTTTATTTTGTTTTGTTTTGTGTGTTTTAAATAAGGAATTTGGTAGTTTGTCATATCGTGTTTTAGTTATTAAGAGTATTAGTCAGCAAGTGCAAGTTGGAATTGGAAGGGAAAGAGAGCAATATAATAAAGTGTTAAGTTTCAGTTATTTTGGAAAGGGAATTGCCAGAGAACCGAGAGAATTGTTTCAAATAAGTTCTTGATTGTACAAATGAGCCTGTACTGAGTGATTGGTCCACAGCTATATTAAGCACCATTGAATTTTGTGAGTTTTATTCTTATAATTCCTTTTATTAATGTTGATTAGATTACAAAATAGTTTAGTTATTTGCAGGTCTTTCGCACTGTTTTTATTGTGGTTTAATGTGATTATCCATAATTAATGCAGAAAATTAGGACTCTGGAGCTAGATGGGAAGATAATTAAGCTTCAAATTGTGAGTTAATTTGACTTAATGACTACTCCATAGTTATGAACATGAGTTAATTTGATCTAATGAATACTGTATCGTTGTGAATTTATAAAAACATGTATATGAATATTATTTTAGCTGTATGTGCTATTCCTTTATGATGGTTTTGCTACCTGTAATATGTGCTTCATGCAAATAAGTATCAGAAAAAGAAATCAACAGCTCTTAGTTACTCTTTTTCTCAAATGATACTACTTGTGTCAAATTGAAATGCTAACAGAAATATTTTATGGCACCTGGATAGTCTTACATAGGTTCAAGTGTAGAAATTAATTTTAAATTATATCTTTACTAATTTCTATGATGTTACGTTCTTCTGCTGATATTTGTTGATTACAGGAGACTTGAGGGGTGGATTGGTCTCTGTTTGATATGGAATGTTAGGATCTAAATTGACAGTCGAGGGATAAAGTTTCTGACGACAATTTCAATAGCTGTGTCTACATACTTTCTGACTGTAGGGAAAATAACTATATTTGGTGCACACGTCTTATCCGCTAACCAGTTGAGATCAGACTACGGCCTCTTTTCCTTAGAAAAAAAAAAAGGAAATAGTTTATATAATCTAATTTAATTGTCATTCAAAATAGGTCTCATTTTTCATTCAAATACTACATAACCAAATTATGACACTATTACTTACACTACATCACCTACTATACGTGCAAAGCACGTGCCTTCACTAGTATATGTACAATTTTCCTTACAATTGTAGAATAGCATGATTAATTGATATTTATCAAAAGCTCCAAATAAAAAAAAATTGAGATTTATTAATAAACTGCAAAAACTTATTTAACAATAAATAAATAAATAAATAAAATAAAGGCAAAAGAATGGGATTCCTTTTTAGTTGTATTCTTTGAAAATGGTTAAGAATCCAAAATCGTAAAAAAATTAAAAAAAAAATAAAAATAATAAGGAAAAAAGAACAGATCTTATGGACTACAAAAATTTATATAATAAATAAATTAAGAACATGTGGATAATAATAGAATGTGTCTTCTTCTTCTTCATGTTAGACTTCAAGGATCGACAGCAGGGGCGGACCCACTAAGGGATGAGTGGGATCGGCCCCCTCCCCTCCACTCAATTTTCAAAAACCTTCAAATCGACCTTATTAAATTTAAATTTTCAATTTTTTTTTGATTTTTTTTCAGAATTTATTTTAATCAATTTTCCGTTTCGCCCTCACTGAAAAATAATTCTGGATCCGCCTCTGATCAACAGTTTCATTTACCTTCTCCACTGTTGATATCCAATGTGCAACTTTGTGTTAACGATGCGTTTACCAAAGCTAATTTCTATCTGTTAATGGATATTCAATCAAACTGCGGTAGGCTATTATGGACACGTCGATTTGGATGGCAACCTGACAATTAGAGTCATAGTTTTTACCAGAGAATCCTAAATAGTCACTGCACGAGAGTGTCGATTTTTGGGTGTATCCATTTTGTGGAGAGATTTTCGGAGCTAATCTTTTTGGATTCCAAAAGTGAAAATTTTATGAGATACGGGGAATTATTGAAGTACATGAGGCGGAGTCAGAGATTTCGTTCAATACGGGCACAATTATAAGTATTGACTACGATGCTTTTTTTTTTTTTTTCGTCGAAATTAGTCTATGAACAAAAAGAGTTTCATATGATCAATGTATAGTACATTTTTTAACAATAGAAGATAAAATGATGGGATCCATTGTATAAACAATAAATTGATGGGCCAATAAATTCATAACAGGGCCTATAGATTTATTTTATTTTTATTTTTCCTTCTAAAAGCCTAACTAAAGAGTAGGGCCAAAATCTAAAAATTAAAAAATTGGCCCAGCTCCTACCCATCTTCTTACCTCTGTTCTTGGCAAATGTTATTTTCTTCCTCCGACTGTAACTTTCTTCCTCCTTCCATTCTTCTGCCTGCAGACAGTACACACTTTCTTCTTCTTTCTTTCCTTTTCTTCTTCTTCCGTCCCCTTTCTTCTTCTTCTTCTTCTTCTTCTCTTCTTGTTGGTCCAGACGTCCAGTGCAGGTGAGGCACACTGGAGGTCCTGTATCAAGTCCAGAGTCCAGTGCAGGCATTGGCATGCTACACGAAGTGCTTGCACTGGACTCCATGTAGCTCCACCCCTGTACGTGATGTGTGGGTACGTTGCTTAATGTAAGTGATATAATATTTTTGTTCTTCTTAAAAAGACGATTAATTTTACTATGCACTAATAGTATTTCTGGAATAATAAAAGTGGTGCAGCAAGATAGAAATTAGGTTTTAATTGGGGGAGAGGGTGAAATTTCCTCAATTTAAAATCCATTGAAAAGCTCAACCTACACTAAAAAGTCCATACTACTTTTAAAATTCAATAAATCAAATCAAAAGTGGTGGTTACGAATTAATTATAATTTTTTCTATAAATAGGACCAAAGGTCCATAAAAAAATCACAAGTGAAACGTGTAGGTAAAAAAATCTCAAATGCAAAAGAAATTTCAAAGACAAAGGCAAAGAAAAAGAAAAAACTCTCTCAAATTTAAGTCAAGAAATACCAAGAAAATCAAAGTCTTTTTCAAATTAAAAATATCCAAACCAAATCTAAGAAGATCAAAATCTTCTTTAAGTTAAAGCAAACTCAAGTCTAAATCCCGAAGTTCAGATCCAAGTCTCGAAGTCCAAGACAAGATCAAGTATTAAACAAGCCAAATTCTCAAGAAATCAAATTTTCAACAAATTTTGAAGTCCATGATTCAAGTCACGTGGCCCATCGTTTTCAGACTCTCAGATCATTAATCAGAAAATCTTGCAATTCTACAGATGCAAGAAGATCAACCTCTATTGTATTTTTCAAA
>NW_019231314.1:141332-177499 GCF_002742605.1 Olea europaea var. sylvestris
TATTATTATTATTATTATTATTATTATTATTATTATTATTATTATTATTATTATTATTATTATTATTATTTGGTTTCAAACTTTGAAAAACTTAACAATTCCAAAACTTGAATTGACGGGTAGCGAAAACTTTATAATTATTCAGTCAGAGAATGAATATTGTTTTAATAACGGATTTTGATCTTAGCATTCGGCTCTAATACCAATTGTTGGATTTAACGAAATCATGTTAAGAACAAGAATCACAAAATATTAAATCGATTAATCAAATTCATATCTGTGGAAGACATCGTGGTTATGCCCTCCTTACTCCTCACAAAATATTAGTCATCAATATGGCAAGCTAATAAAACAATATGGATAGGAGAGGGGGATCTAGCCTTTATATATGAAATTATTGAGTTATCTCATTACGACTTAAACTCTAATTAGAGTTTGCATATATATAGCCATATACTTAAAATTATTACATCATATTAAATATAACCCGTAAGGTGTAAAATGTCAAATTGACCATTTAATATATTTAGCCCAATCACAATATCGTTATGATCCATACATTTAACCGTAAAATTAATTAACAAGGGAAAATTTTATAAGTAAGAGATTAAGTATAACATATTTCAAAAATAAGAAAATAAGTTTCAAACTTCAAAAATTAGAAATTTATTAAAATTTATTTATTATTAAATTAATTAATTTATTAATTAAATATATTTAAGTCACATATTTATACAATTTGATCATAAATTAACAATTTAATTAGTCACTTATTATTTGTTGGTCACAAATCTGAAATGTTATGTTACAAATTATTTTGCGATCACAATTCAAAAAATTTGTAGGTCACAATTTGTTCATCGGTCACAAATAAAAAATTAATTAGTCACAACTTATTAAAGTATTAGTCACAACTTATTTTTTGGTTTCGGTCACAAATAAAAAATTTAAGGTCACTAGTTATGTTTATGGTCACAATTCAAAAATTTTGTAGGTCATAATTTGTTTGTCAATCACAAATAAAAAATTTATACGTTACAAGTTATTTATAAATCACAGATCACAAATATTATAGATCACATATTATTATTTTTTAAGTCATACACTATTCTCGATCACAATTTTTCTTTTTTAGCAGTCACATATTGTTTATTGGTCACAGGTTAACCAATTTAATGGTCACAATATACCAAATAATCTGTGACCACCACCAAACCACCATTACCTCCAACAGTACCCCCGCCACTTCTTGAATCACCACCGCCATCATCGACAGCAACACCATATCTCAAACAAAAATCAACTCCAACATTATCACCGCCATCGCCATCGCTATTGCCACAACCACACCAACACCACTATTACCGCCGCAACACCACAACCTTCACCATCTCACCATCACGGCAGACCAACCACAGAACTCCACAAATCCACCACACAGCCACAAATCCACCACGCCACTACGACCACAACCACCGTTCCCACCACAGCACCGCACGCCTCCACCACCACCGCAAATTACCACTCACCCAATGCCACATCATTGTTGCACTTACAACAACCCAGTACGGTAGTACCCTATTACCACCTCAATCCACACTACATCGCCACCACCCCCAATGAAACCATTGCATTGTCCCACTCTACCGAATTGAAGCATTTGCAAACCACGGCTTCACATCGTTGCCCTTCCAAATTCACCATCGCCGCACAATCAACCCCCATAGCACCACCACTACTTTAGATTGCGACAAATCAAGAGGCTAGACTACTATAGATTGCTTCAGCAGCCGGTGCTAGGGACCTGCACCAACCACATCTTCACATCACGACGAGGCTAAATTGGTACATCGTCGGAGTTTGTAGCCTAGAGAAGGGTTGATGGGGGGGGGAGAGAGAGAGAGGGAGAGGGGAGAGGGAGAGGGAGAGAGACGGAGGTGTCTTGGGGTAGAGAGAGAATGAAGAAATGTTTGTAAAGATGATTAGGGTTTGTAATGTGTATATAATGGAGTATATTAGTAAAATATTTATTTTATAAAAATATTGATTAAAATAATATTTCTGATTATTGAAATATGAAACTTTGAATATGAGTTTAGAAGGTTGAATAGTTAAAATATGGTTTTATGTAATTTCCACAATTAACAATCAAATGTGAAGCCCATATTAGCATTGTTCCAACAAGAGAAAATTGTAGTAGAGGCTCCCAATTACGGGTGTGGTACGTAAGTTTGTCCCTAACCAATTTTTTCTTTGTAAACATGTCGTAGACTTTTAAAGTGTGTAACAGTGGTATTTAGTGAAAGGTTTACGTAGATGTTGTCTAGAAAAAAAGACACGTATGATACTCGTGGAATACTTTTTGTGCGGATAAATTAAAATAATTTATTAAAGTAAAAATAAATGGAAATGGAAAAGAAAACATGCCAAAAAAATAAAAATCAACATCCTCACCGCCCCTCTAACCCCTCGGGCCTATCACCACCCCAACCTCTGAGTCGTCCCTTTCCTTCTACCCACCGACCTATGCATATTCATCCTAGTTTTCTCCATGAATTGGTAATTCTAGTATGGGAAAAGATGTCCCTATTGGAGGGGGCGTGGGCCTTGGACGGACAAGGCCTACGTGGCCTGGTCCGTCTAGCAAAGTTCTTCTAGCATTAAAGGTGTCTTCGATGTACAACACTATGCACTATTGACAATGTTAGATAAAGAGGAAATTAACATTTTATTAATAGTACGATATATTCTCGTCCAATAATATTTAACAAATATGTTTCAAGTGCATGTTTATGGTATATGTAGTAGAATGACACAATCCTTTTTCCATATAATTTCGCGTCTTCTCAACTTTCCATCAAAATAGAAATTTCTCTCTCACGCCCCCCAGGGCACATCCAAGTTAGCGGAACAATCACATTGGGGGGCTCTGGAACCAAGTGTGGGGAGTTCGATTCCTGGTTGGAGCAGCCAAGTGATGTAATAACCAGAGGAAGGGTTGGAGCAGTTTGGTGATGTAATAACCATGGAGGAGGGTCCCTTTGGGGAAGGAGTAAAAGCCATGTGGGAACCTGGGAACCAACAAGGGCACAACCTGCGATTTACCTCCACTAGTCACTGAGGGGCCGGGGGCTAGAGGTCCAGGATTTAGTCCGGCTAAGCTGGGACACCTGGGTTATCAAAAAAAAAAATAGAATGACAGAATCCTTTTTCCATATAATTTCGCGTCTTCTCAACTTTCCATCAAAATAGAAATTTCTCTCTCAATTTTGTTTCCCAAAGATGATGATTTAGTGGAGAGCCGCTCGGGGCGAAGTCAGGAGGGATATATTTTTTTTCCTTTCCCTACTGGGCTAATTTTTAACAGTAAAATGCAAATGGGCTTTAGCCCAGCCTAGCCCCCACGCTATGCCCCTGGTTGCTATAATGACACCGCATATCTTAAAAATGTACTAAATTATAATTGCACTAATTTACTTAACATTTAAGTATTGTCATGCTCATGTTTTCGATATTTTTCTCATCACATTCTTATCCATAATTTTCTATTAATCAGCACATATGATCTTTAATTATTATTTTTATTCAAAATTCTATTAAGAGAGAGTAAAAAGATTTATTTATCCCTCATATTTTTAAACAACTCAAAAGTAACAAATACATAAGTGAGAATTAGCCCTCGTTTGATCTCCATTTTGTAGAAATGAAAATGGGTAAAATAGTATTTTTAAAAAAATGATTGGTTGAGAAAAGAAGGAAAAATTTTCGATTTACGTGTAATATTATTTTATAAAAGATTGTGTAGTTAAAAATAGGAGAGAGAAAAAATGAAATTAAATGGAACGAAAATTAATACTTGCTCACTAGTTTAAGCATGCTAACAAAATTTTTAGACAAACACAGTCATCAAGAATTATGTATTAGTTAATGAAAAGTTGGTGACAATATTACAACGAAAATGTTTAACCTACAAGTGTAATAATAGAGTTTTTGTTTCTATGTTTCTCTTTTTGTGTTTTAAATTTAGCTTCGGTTTGGTTTTGATTAAAATTTGATTTTAATTTAAGTCAAAATTAAATAATCAACATCAACCACATTTGTTATGAGTTCTACAATTTTTCAACCACACATTTTAAAAATTTCTATATAATGTACAAAAAAATTTAATTTTAATTCCCACAAAACATTCTCTTAGAGTTTCCAAAGTATCAAGTTGCTATAAACTCGAAAGGTTGGCAACCTATATATCAAGAGAAAATTATTGCACAAATTTAATAAGTTGATTCTCCACTGCAATTTTACCTTTGGACAACTGATTTAACAAAGTCTGCTTCTTTCATTTCCCCCTCACATATCTGAGTGTTTTTCTCTTCTGTTTCAAATTCTCTTCCTTCTTTTTTTTTTTTTTTTTTTTTTTTTTTAAATTAACTTTTTTTTTTTTTTTTTTTTTTCAAGATCAACCTGAAAAACACCAAGAATCAGAAATTAATCTTCTTACTAGTAAAGAGAAAAGAAGTCAGTTTCATGGAACCTGTGAACAATAAAAAACTACATAGAGCGGAATCGGTAAAATGAATTCTAGAGAGCTTTAAGATTGATAATATGGCTGATGTCCCATTAACTGAAGATGAAAAGATGGGTCCTGTACAAAAATTTATAAATAAAAAATCTTTGGAGAAAAAAGCAAGCATGACTAGAAAGAGGAACCAAATTCAGGATATTGTTCCTAGGATGGGAAGAATGGAATCTGGCACAGTTCGAGGGCTTAGGGGCCTACGATTTCTTGACAGGACAACAACGGGGAAGGAAGGAGATGTATGGAAGGTGGTCGGGAAACATTTCAATCAACACGCTGTTGATGACAGGATGTTTAAGGACAAATTCGGAGAGTGCATTGGTATCTTCTTCAAACCAAATTTCATGTAAATTTGACATTTGTGTTGCCTGTGATTTCAGTTGGAGGTGAAATTTTCATTTTGTGCTTTACAAGGAATGGGAGATAGCAAAGAGTTTGCTGCGGAGTTGTTTAAGGCGTTGGCAAGGCGTAGGAACATCAGCACAGAAAACGGGATTAATAAAGAACTAAGAGCATTTTGGGAAGACATGACAAATCATGACCTTGATACTAGGCTTCATCTCTTCTTTGACATGTAAGATTTCCGAGACTTTAAGGAAAATGGATACTGCCCTCGAAATAATTTTGATTGATGAATTTGTAGGTGTGACAAGAATGGCGATGGAAAGCTATCCGGGATGAGGTTATAGAGGTAATCTTCTTCCACCATTTACATGGATTCGAAACTTCTTGACATTGTAATGATTAAGGTTCTAGTAATGAGCGCTTCGGCAAACAAATTATCAAAATTTAAGCAACAGGCTGCAACATATGCCTCTTTAATCATGGAAGAGCTTGATCCTGATCATCATGGATTTATAGAGGTGAAGATTTTTTATTTTTATTTATTTATATATTCCATTTGCCATTTTCTAAGCTGAATCTCCTCTTCTCCGGTTCTGATAATCGACTTACGACAGATGTGGCAACTTCAAGCCCTGTTAAGGGGAATGGTTACCTCAGACGAAGGCAAGAGGTGCATAGAGAAGACACATTCTCTAGCCAGAACTATGATCCCAAAACAATACAGAACAACCGTAAGCAAATTTGTATCAAAAAACTTTGAGAAAGTATATGAGAATAGGAAGCGAATATGGGTGCTCACCTTGTGGTTTTGTATCAATCTTGCACTCTTTACTTGGAAATTCAAACAATATCAATTAAGGGGCTCGTTCCATGTCATAAGTTATTGTGTCTGTATTGCCAAGGGTGCTGCCGAGACTCTAAAGTTCAATATGGCTCTCATTCTTCTTCCTGTGTGCAGATGAACTCTTACAAAGCTCAGAGAAACATTCCTCAGTAACTTAGTCCCCTTCGATGATAACGTTAACTTCCACAAGTTGATTGCATTAGCAATTGTTGTAGGAACCTTTCTTCATACTAGTGCACACTTGGGTTGCAATATTGTAAGATTGACATCATGTCCAAACAATCAATTTATGGCTATTTTTGGACGTGACTTCAACTATCACCAGCCGACTTATTTAGAAATCCTTGGCACCATCCCGGGAATTACTGGAGTTGTGATGATAATTCTGATGATTTTCTCCTTCATATTAGCAACACATTCATTCAGGAGGAATGTCATCAAATTGCCATGGCATTTTCACCATTTAGCAGGATTCAATGCCTTCTGGTATGCACATCATCTGCTGGCCCTTGTTTATATCCTCTTCCTCTTCCATGGTTACTTCCTATTCCTCACCAGAGAGTGGTATAAAAAGACGGTATGGGACTTAATGTCAAACCAAGTAACCAAATCTTTGTGTTTTTTGCTGAAGGAAAAAAATACGTGTTTTTCCAAACGATTCTATATGCAGCCTCATGAACTGAGAGCTGATATTGAACAATGAATTCGTTCTGCAGACATGGATGTATATTTCTGTACCAATGCTTGCCTACCCCAGTGAGAGAATCCTCACCCTTTACGTTCGAAATTACATGGTTGACACTTGACATAGTTAAGGTTATTATGTGTAACTTACATTCGTTTTTCCAAATGTATACCATAAATTTAAATTCATCCTGTTTTTAATTTGGGATTTGCAGTCTGTCATATATACAGGAGATCTATTGGCACTATACGTGAGCAGACCCCCAGGATTCAAATATAAGAGTGGAATGTACCTCTTTGTCAAGTGTCCAGATATATCAAATTTTGAATGGTAATCAGAAATCATCACAGTTTGTATTGTTAAACTAACAATATCATTGCTCAATAACAGTATATTGGACTGAGTGGGCTTCTAATCATACTTACCACTCATCCCCTCTACCAAGGGAGTTCCCAAGGCTAACTTTTCTGATGTATATTTGGTAATACATACATGCATTAGGCTCCTAATATTCCTTCTACATAAAAAGAATTTAAATAATGGACCTTTTGTATGTGTGAGAAGCATGGGATCACCTTATGCCCTTCTTCATTATAGTTGAAACCTGCAGCAGTAAACTCGATGTGGCTCACTCACGTTGAGGGTGAACCACTATATAATTCTGTCTCTGCTGTGCTTACTTTCCTAATTGTTTCAGCCTATGATTGTTCTAGTAAATATGAATTAGGCTTAATCTGTGACACTTTGTGCAGGCATCCCTTCTCTATCACTTCTGCGCCAGGCGATGACTACTGTTAGGTTTTTGATACCCAATAAATTCCGGGCTATGATGTTAACGTGGGTTAATATTATTTCATAGGTATAGGCCGATGAATGAAATAAGTCCAACAACCAAGTCCATGAGCTACACCCGACCCAATTGTATTCCTTATGGATGGCTTGAATCTTGGCCCAATTACCTCTTTAATGGCCCAACTTAAAGCCTAACCCTAAAGTATATATATGAATATAATCTTAGCCCTTTTGATATGATGATTGTGTGATTTTGAGAGAAGAAACTAGTGAATCCCGGCTGCCCCCCTTTTGTGTGAGAAAAAGGTGTTCAGAAGTGTCCAAAACGTTTGTATAACGTGTGCAATTGGTGATTCTTTCATAGTATACCTTTGTGGTGTCTTATCTTAGCCTTTGTGGCGATAAATCATCATCCCTTCTTGTCCTACGTGGGTAAGATTGAATAGCAACCAAGGTGAATCAATTGGTTGTGGTTTGGAGCCGTTTGGATTGGTTGTTGGTAGAGAAAGGTACGTTAGACTGAGCCTGGAAAACCACCGTTTGAAGATCCTTTTGAGAGAGCTTCCGCAACAACTACTTAAGCATCCACATACGTACTCCGGGAGACTGGACAACCGAACTCAAAACACAATTTTCCAAGGTGATATTATCTTGTTGCACTTGCTTAAACAAAATCCTTATACGTTAAAACACGACTATTATGGTTCTAAGAAGAAACATATGAATGCAGGCCTGTGAACCTTAGCGTACACAACCAAGAAAGGGAAACCTAGTAAGAATGGAAACAAAAGCATATTCAGAAACACAACATTCACAAGAGTAAGGAATTTTGTCCTGGCAATGTTTCTTTTTTGAAAGTTCGCACATTTGGCATCATATCTAGTAATCTTTATCTTTGAGCCAGGTTTCCCAAAATCCTGATTAAAGGACCTTACTGTGCCGCAGCACAGAATTACAAGAAATATGACATTCTTCTGCTAATTGGTTTGGGGATTGGAGCAACCCCATTTATCAGCATTATAAGAGATAACTTGAATAATGAGGCTGAATCTGCAAGTACTAAAGCATGTTGATTTCCATTATTGTATACGACAAATTAATGTGAACCGAATCAGACGATCACAAGGAAAGACAGATGGTCAATTGTCCGATAAGAAAGGTCCCGAAAGAGCATACTTTTATTGGGTGACACGGGAACAAGGATCCTTCGATTGGTTCAAAGGTGTCATGGATGACATTGCCGAATATGATCATAATGTATGCAGTTTCACTGTTTCTCAATGATAACAATTAAACCTGAAACATTTTCTCATGGTACTTTTGAATGTTGCAGCAAATAATAGAAATGCACAACTATCTAACAAGTGTGTACGAGGAAAGAGATGCTCAATAAGCTCTAATAGCAATGGTTCAATCTCTGCAACAGGCTAAAAATGGAGTTGATGTTGTTTCAGAAAGCCGGGTACAAAATGACATGGAGTCCACTTTCAAAAATTTCAATTTAATGATATACAAGCTTCTAGTTCTAACTCTCCACTGCAACAGATAAGAACACATTTTCCAAGACCTAACTGGGAAAAAGTCGTCATGTATTTGGTCATGATACTGTTATATGGGCTAACTTGGTCCAGCCCATGATGAAGATTGGCCCAAGCCAATATATTATTTAATTATATATATATATATATTCCCAAACCGTGGCTACATGTAGCGTGAGAGAAAGATAGAATTCTGTGGCTTCAAAGTTGTGAGAGAAAAAACACAAAAAAGGTGGCTGCCATTAGAAAAGTCATAAAAAGCAGCTCCAATTGAGGAAATAAAACTATAGTTATTGGAGAAGAATTAAAAGACGGAGAAGGATTTTTTTCTTTCAATTTGGGTGTGGATTCACATAGGTTATTTTTCTTCTTTACACAATACAAATTGAAATTTTCTCTAAGTTGTATTTTGGGTACTTCATAGGTGTAGTATTCAAAGTGGGTTCTCACAAAGTTGATCAAATTGTGGATTTGTGGACAGATTATTTATTTTCTTAGAGATTAATTATTATGGTATTCCAATTTGTGGAGAATTCAAGTTTTGTGGCATAAACTTGAATATTATAATCTATATATTTTAATTATAGGGATTTTGGCTGAAGTTGCCTCGTGATTCTTATCCCTCTACACTGGATGATTTTTTCCACGTAAAAATTTGGTGTTGCGTTTTCTTATTTTTGCTTGGATTATTTATTTGCATAGTTAATCGTTCTAGTTAATTGTTTGGATTGGCCAACGAAGTGGTAATAGAACTCAGGTTGTGTGGGTGTAGTTTTATTACAAAATAAATAGAGAATACTCCGGGCACTATGATTAAATTGGCGGCTTCAAATTATTCTATTTGAAAGCCTATGATGGAGGACATCCTTTATTTTAAGGATTTATGTGAACCAATTGAAGGTAATAGTGCTAAACCAAGCAATATGAGTGATAGTAACTGGAAGAAGATGAACAGGAAAGCCATTTAATATATTAGATAGTGGGTTGACATTAATGTATTCCATCATATATCTCAAGAGACTGATGCTCATAGCCTTTGGAAAAAATTGGAGAGTCTTTATGAGAGGAAGATTGCTCAAAATGAAGCTTTTGCTATTAGAAAGCTTCTGAACTTGAAGCTAAAGGAAGGAAAATCAGTTGCTGAGCATTTGAGTAAATTCCAAGACTTGGCAAATCAGTTGACCACAATGAAAATAGTGCTAGATGATGAGATGCAAGCGCTATTAATTTTAAGTTCATTGCTTGATAGTTGGGGGAATTTGGTGATATCATTTAGTAACTCCGCTCCGAATGGTGTGCTTGAACTTACACTAGTTAAAAACAGTTTATTTAATGAAGAAATACAAAGGAAAGACTTGGGTAGAAATGATGCACAAACTCTTATTACAGAGAACAGAGGTAGAAGTAAAAGCAGAGGTTCAAAGGGACGCGGTAACTTCAGAAGTCTGTAAAAGATAAAAGGAAAAGTCAAATGTTTTTATTGTGACAAAGAGGGCCATATAAAGAAACATTGCATGGCTTGAAAATATAAATTAAAAGAGAAGAAAAATCAGAAGAAGATTGATCAGAATATAGCAGCTAGCGCTTCAAATGAAGAAGTAGTAGTAGCAGTTTTTGTCGTTGAAGATGAACATTGTTGTCATATTGCAGATTCATTTGTTGGATAGATTATTGACTCAACGACTTCTTACCATGTTACTCTGAGACGGGAGTTCTTCACTTCATACAAATTAGGTAATTTTGGCGGGTGAAGATGGGTAATGACAGTTTTGCCAGTATTGTGGGAATTGGTGATAACTGTCTTCAGACAAATATTAGATGCAACTTGGCATTGAAAAATGTGCAACATGTTCCTGACATGCGCTTGAATTTGCTATCTACACATGCCTTTGATGAAGCAGGGTATAACAGTTATTTTGGTAGTGAAATATGGAAACTAACAAAAGGGAAAATGGTATTTGCTAGAGGAAATGTTTGTTGCATACTTTACAAGGTACAAGTAAAGGTGTGTAGTAAAGCGGTAAATGCAGCTGAAAGTGATGCATCTCTAGACTTATGGCACAAGAGGTTGGCTCACATGAGCGAGAAAGGATTATAGATTTTGGCAAGGAAGTCCCTCATTCCTTTTACGAAAGGCACATCATTAAACTCTTGTGACTATTGTTTATTTGGTAAACAAGATAGAGTTTCCTTTCAAAAATCCTCTAGTAGAAGATCTAATATTTTAGACTTGATCCATTCTGATGTTTGTGGTCCTGTTGAGGTAGAGTCCTTAGGTGGCAATAAGTATTTTCTTACTTTTATTGATGATGCTTCACGAAAGTTGTGGGTGTTCTTTTTGAGATCACAATACCAGTTTTTCAGTACTTCAAGGAGTTTAATGCCATTGTAGAACGGGAAAATGGAAAATTTTTGAAGTGTCTTCGAACTAACAATGGAAGGAAATATACATCTAAGTGTTTAAAGGTTACTGTTCAGAACACGACATTAGACATGAAAAGACAGTTCCTAGTACCCCACAGCTTAACGGTGTTGTAGAGAGAATGAATCGTACCATTGTAGAAAAGGTCAGAAGTATGTTAATGATGACTTGGTTACTTAAGTCATTCTGGAGTGAAGCAGTTTGAACAGCGTGCTACCTAATAAATCGGTCTCCATCAACTCTTTTGGATTTTGAGATTCCAGAAAAATTGTGAACAGGAAAAGATATTTCTTATTCTCACTTGAAGGTTTTTGGATGCAAAGCATTTACGCATGTGGCTAAGGAACAACGGTCGAAGTTAGATGATAAAGGTAGTTCTTACATTTTTGTTGGCTACGGAGATGCAGAATTTGGTTATAGATTATGGGATCCAGAAAAGAAGAAAATATTCAGAAGCAGAGGTATAATTTTTCATGAAAATCAGAAGTTGGCAGATGTTGGGAATCAAAGACATGTTATTGAGGGTGTCACTGACCTTACACCTATCTCTTTGCCTTCAGACTGTGTCACTCAGGGAAGAGAGACACACGTCGACAATTATGCTAATAAGCCAGCAAGGGTTGATGATGATGATTTAGAGGATGTTGAGCAGGAGGAGTAGCCTATTGCATCAAAACCTCAGATGAGAAGATCTACCAGGGAGCATCGTCTATCAACTAGGTATCTAGTATTAGATTATGTGTTGGTAACTGATGAGTGGGAGCTAGAAAGTTTTCAGGAGGTAGGATCTCATAAGGACAAACAAAGCTAGGTGAAGGCTATGCAAGAAGAGATGAATTCTTTGCAGAAGAATAACACTTATGAGCTAGCAGAGCTTCCTAAAGGTTAAAAAAAACATTGAAAAATAAATGGGTGTTCAAACTAAAGAATGATGGTGAAAAACTAGTGAAGTATAAAGCTCGATTGGTGGTAAAAGATTTCGACCAGAAGAAATGGATTGACTTTGATGAGATATTCTCTCTTGTTGTCAAAATGACTTCTATTCGAGTAGTTTTGGGTTCAATAGCTAGTTTGGATCTTGAGCTTGAGTAGCTAGATGTCAAGACCGCTTTTCTCTATGGTGATTTGAAGGAAAAAATCTATATGGTTCAGCCAGTGGGATTTGAAGTAAGAGAAAAAGAGCAAGTAGTTTATAGGTTGAAAAAGAATTTGTATAAGTTGAAACAGGTTCCAAGACAGTGGTATAAGAAGTTTGATTCATTTATGGTGGGTCATGGTTATACTAAGACAGATGCAGATCATTTTGTTTATGTCAGACAATTTCATGGTGGTAACTTCATCATCCTTTTGCTATATATAGATGACATGTTGATAGTGGGACAAGATGTTCAATTGATTCACAGTTTGAAAGTAGTTTTGTTCAAGTCATTTGACATGAAAGGTCTCGGATTAGTAAGATAAATTTTGGAGGTGCATATTCATCGTGATAGGGAAGCCAGAAAGTTATGATTATCACAGGAGAAATATGTAGAGAGGGTGTTGAAAAGGTTTAACATGAATAATGCCAAGCCTGTTGGGACACCACTTGATAGTCACTTCAAATTGAGTAAGGTAACTTTTTCTTCAAAGCAGGAAGATAAAGAAAGAATGGCAAAAATTCCTTACTCATCTGCAATTGGGAATTTGATGTATGCCATGGTTTGTACACGGCTAGATATTACTCATGCAGTTGGGGTGGTCAGAAGGTTTCTTGTTAATCCTGGTAAATTTCCTTAGGAGGCAGTGAAATAGATCTTTAGATACTTGAGAGGTACTCTTAAGATGTGCTTGACTTTTGGAGGTTCAAAACAAATTTTGGAGGGCTTTATAGATGCAGATATGGCTGGTGACCTTGACGGTAGAAAATCAACTTCAGGATATTTGATTACTTTTGCAGGAGGAGCTGTCTCATGGCAGTCAAAATTACAGAAGTGTGTTGCCTTATCTACAACTGAGGCTGAGTATATTGCAGCAACTAAAGCAGCGAAAGAAATGTTTTGGATGAAACGGTTTCTCCAAAATGTGAGGTTGAAGCAAGATGTGTATATAGTTAATTGTGATAGTCAAAGTGCATTAGACTTGAGTAAGAATGCTACTTATCATTCTCGAATGAAGCATATTGATGTGAGATATCATTGGCTACGACAGACAGTGGTAGAACATTTGATATTGTTAGAGAAGATTCATACAGAGAAGAATCCAGTTGATATAATGACAAAGGTTATGACCAGAGAAAAGTTTGAGTTTTGTGCCGGACTGGCCGGCATGGATTCTAACTAATTTGTTAGAGCATAATCTCCTTCCTCAGTGGGCTAAAGGGGGAGATTGTTATATGGGCTAACTTGGTCCAGCCCATGATATATATATATATATATATTGACCGGCATGGATTCTAACTAATTTGTTAGAGTATAATCTCCTTCCTCGGTGGGCTAGAGGGGGAGATTGTTATATGAGATAATTTGATCCAGCCCATGATGAAGATTGGCCCAAGCCAACATATTATTTAATTAGGTCTAATATGCCGGCATGGACTCTAACTAATTTGTTAGAGCATAATCTCCTTCCTCTTTAGGCTAGAGGGAGAGATTGTTATATGGGCTAACTAGGCCCAGCCCATGATGAAGATTGACCCAAGCCAATATATTATTTAATTAGGTACACACACACACACACACACACACACACATATAAACAGTGGCTGCATATGGCATGAGAGAAAGAAAGAATTCTATGGCTTCCAAGTTGTGAGAGAAAAAACACAAAAAAAGGTGGCTACCATTAGAAAAGTCATAAACGGCAGTTCCAATTGAGGAAATAAAACTATAGTTGTTGGAGAAGACTTAAAAGAAAGAGAAGGATTTTTTCTTTCAATTTGGATGTGGATTCACACAGGTTATTTTTCTTCTCTACACAATACAAATTGGAATTTTCTCTAAGTTGTATTTTGAGTACTTTATAGGTGTAGTATTCAAAGTTGGTTCTCGCAAAGTTGATCAAATTGTTGATTCGTGGAGAGATTATTTATTGTCTTTGAGATTAATTATTGTGGTGTTTCAATTTGTGGAGAATTCAAGTTTTTGGTTGTAATCTATATATTTTTATTATAGTGGATTTTGGCCGGAGTTGCCCCGTGATTTTTTCCCTCTACATTGGAGGGTTTTCTTTACGTAAAAATTTGGTATTATATTTTCTTATTTTTGCTTGGATTATTTATTTGCATAGTTAATCGTTCTCGTTAAATTGCTTGGATTGGTAAATTTATTCTTGCAATAATTGAAATTGCCCAACAGACACATCCATCTTCACGGATTGGTAAGATATCAATTCATCTCGGTTGGTTAATTCTTAATCTACCAATGCTAGAGGTGCTACATACGTTTGTGTGCTCTGTAGTAGGGAGCCTCTACACCTGGTTAATCTAATAATTGTCGAAAACATAAGTTCTGTAACAACTGGATACAAGACTAATTACTAAATCAATAGATTTGATCTCAATAATATATGGATGAATTACAGGTGTTTTCTACTGTGAAAGTGCAACACTTACCAAGCCGCTTATCTAGCTTTGCCAGTAACTTAGCTTGACTTCACCCAGCCGCTTCTATTTTCATAAGGAAAACTTCTAAAACAGTGAATTGCACAGCCACAAGCTCATGTTGAATCCACCAATTGTATGGTTTCTCTATGCTTTCGATGTATAAAGCCACGAACAATTTTTGGGAGTGAATACTTTTACACTACTCATATTTTAATGAGCGACATTTTTGAACCTGGGGCCTTGTTTTGTTATGTCTTCAAGTTGTCACCCTCAACATTTAAATCATTTTTGTCGTTAAAGGAAGTCATGAAATGTGAATTTTGAAACCTTGTATTTTGTATCTATTTGACACATTCCATTGGATAAAAATGTATCATGTTTTTACAAAGTTTTATTTATTGGCTTACTTAATATTTGTGTTGATTTTTAATTGTCAAAAGAAACTGTAAAAACCATGTGAAAAGGGCTACAGGTCCTTCCAGTAGCTAGTACTGACTAATCGAATGGATAGTATTTCCAACAGAATCTGTAGACTATATATTCTAGAGTTTTTTTTTTTTTTGTATTGAACAGGATATGATTTCTTGTTAACATATTGCAGCTCGTATAGAATAGGTAACCTTCTGTGAGGGTCCATACTGAGAAAGTGGAAATGGCACGGGTGATGTCTTAATCGATTCCTTTGTCATGGTTGGACGCGTGTGGGATGTCTCGACATTGAGCAGATTCATGAAGGAATGAAGCAAGACATTTGGGTTGGTTTTAGGCAGCAGTAGTAATCAAGGCATGACAATACTAATTTACTTATGGCAGCATCATGGGATGAAATTTGAGGATGCAGGTCAGATTTGGCATTGATTGATGGGTTAATGCAGGCGAATTTTCGACAACATTGAGAACATGTTGTTCAACTAACTTCAATCCACGAGTTCAGTGTATTTTAATACATTAGGGAGACATGACGATGATTACGGGTAGTTTTCCTTTGTATGTGAGTGCATGGACAGTTTCAAGCCATGTGAAACTGAAAAACTACCAAACATAACCCTGGTAGTTTGGGGTGCAAACTACTATACAAATTTATTATTTATATATATATATATATATATATATTTGCTAGTTGGGGACGAGAAACCTCAACTAGAGATGACAATTTGAACCGTTAAAATCGAAAATCGTGGTTAACCGAACCAAATGGCATGAAAAAAACATAACCAATGGTGCAATGGCGCGGATATGGTATTTGATTTTAATGAACCGGTTTGTGGCGGTGCGAGTATGACATTTATGACGTCAAACCGAAACCGAATCGAAATATTCTTTTATTAGGGATGACAAGATTTAGTGAGGAAGAAGTTGACGAAGAGATACATTTTTTTTATTTAAATCTTAGTTAAAACCATTCTGGATTAGGTAGTATCATTGTATTCTATATTTATATTTCTTATTTACTATATAGGAATCGATTTTGAGTGTTGACCTATGCTAGTAAGAGTTGTGGGGAAGAATGAAGATTGAATATGAGTTAAGGTTGAAACTTCTAAATTATTGATCATGAATCAAGTAACTATAATGCACAAGAATCAAGAATAGGGGAAAAGTATAGTATTGTTATATTCATAATATGGTTTGTTAAATTTGTATTTTGCAATTGGAATTTGGGATAATGTTTGCATTTTCATTTGGAATATTGCATTTTTGTTTTCATTGATTCTCTTTTCATAAATTGTTTTATATCAATTTTACAAATGGAACTATGAAAAATAATTTATTTTTGTGATTATTAACCGAACCAAACCGAGCCAAACCGAGATACGAACCGAATCGAATCGAACTGATTTACGTGGTTATGGTATGGCAAAAAATTTGACGGTTTGATGATGGTTTTGACCTAACCTAATCGAAACCGAACCGTTTCCATCCCTAAGTCCTCGACACCATCGTAGAAAAAGCGAAATAGACCTGTGACAACTGGTATTAACATGGTTCTGTTCTGGCAAAATGAACCAATTATGTTTTTGTAAATTTCTGGGAAAACTGTGAGATAGCTGTGAGTCAAAATCTGATCAGGTTCGAAAGTTCGAAGATTTTATAGGAGTCCCGATGTTGGATGATCTGTCAGTTTTGTGGCGCAAACAAAGAAAATGAGGTAGAATCTGGTTGGAATGAGGTAGGTTCTTGAAAATTTCGTTGATGAGATGAATGAAAAATTTCATACATGCTGGGAGATATCATGATCCTGACTAAAAATGTTACTGTGTGCCTTGGACTACTAGAATACGAAGTTCATTGCTGTAACGAGCAACTCCCGCTCTTGAAGATTCTGTGGTGACTTTGAAAATTACAATGCATGAGCTAAAACCATTTGACGGTACCCAGAGTGCCCAGGAACTTGAAAATCTTCTTTGAATTTAAAGCATAGCATCATAAGAACAAGTGTTGTTCTTTATCAAGCCCTTCAAAGGAAATTACAAGACATCTTGGTTGCTATGAGATTTGTTTCTACTACAACACAACTTCTTAAAAAATTGAGAGATGATGATTGGAAAAAATTTCTTTAGGAAATGAAAAAGTTTTGCTTAGAACATGATATTAAGATATCCGACCTAGAAAGTCTGTATAAAGTTGGTCTTTATTGTTCTCATGATCAAATTCCAATGGAGCATTACTATGACTTTGATGTTTTCAATGAAGCAATACATTTCATTTTGATGGAATAAAATACAAAATTTAATGATAGATTAGTTGAACTTCTCTCACTGAGTGCAGATTTCGATCCTAGAGATTCATTTGAATTATTTAACAGTCGTGATATTTGTACACTTGAAGAGTTTGTACTTAAGAATATGACTTGCAACATTATGAGCTAGATATAAAGAACGGACCTCAATTTCAAGTATCTACACTTGTTGAGTTGTGTTGACAGTTAACTAAGAATAAAGAGCTAGAGACTTATATTATGATTACTATATTGATTCACCTTGTATTGATTTTACCTATTTCCATCACGACTATTGAACGAGCTTTTTTTTGCAATGAAATATGTGAAGACGGATCTTCATAAACGATAAGAGTATTTTACACGCTCATTCGAGTTTTAAAATATTGATATTTCATTGTTCTTTTGATAAATTAAAACTTCCATATTTCATTTATTAGGGTAAATATGATGACTGGATGTGAAAATAGAAGAAAATTAGCAAGGGGGGAGGCAAAAATGATGAAGGCCAAAGCTTGAGGACTAAATTACAAATATCTAATAGTTGATTCGGAACACAAAACAATAATTGAAGATTGCTAGAAGCCAATTGGATGTAATTAGAAGTTAAAAAGAAATGAAATATGATCAAAGTATTTTCACAAATCAATTTCGGATCAAGTTATATTCCAAAATTTTAGCTGAAGTTTGAGACCAATTTTTTGGCGTAGTAAACGTTTCAACTAGAAAAATTATACTTCTATCAAAGTTGTATCCCTTTGTATTAACTTTCCAACGCACTTTGAATTGTCTTAATCAAATATTATAAGAGAAAGTTATGATAAAAATATTAACAGTAGTGCAAAGACAAAAACATGCTCGCGAACGTAACTTTCCTTATTCTATTGGAACTCTTTTGGAAATCGATTTGGACGTATTTTTCAACCCATATTTGATTCCTACAAATACCTAATAGAATAATAGATTATGATAACATCTCATATATATCTCATACACATAAATTCATCAATTAGTATCATCAAAGAGAGGTAAGTTCGATAATTTGACGCTCGATTTTGGATGATTGTTATAGAATTTAATGACTTTCAATTACTTGATCACTAATTGAATTGATTGTTAGTTTTATTGATTTCAATAGAAACAATAGGATAGATATGACTTTCTAATAATTATTGTAAAGTTCGATAGGAGATAGAGATATATCACTATGCTTTGCATGAATATTATAGATGTTCTTGCGTTTTTAATCATACTTTCATGTTCATAGCTTTCATAGAGATACAGGAAGGTCACATGAGATAATCGATTTAATTGACATTAAGAAATGCTTTTAATTAATTTAGGAATGTTGATCAAGAAGAATTTACACATATTATCGTGTTATTAATTTGCATTAAAATAAATTAATAAGAGGGATTCTTGGGATTAGTAACATTCAATTGAAATTCATAAAACTTTCAAAACTTGCTCATTTTAATTGTTAGTTTAATTAGATAAATTAGTACAAACCATTCAAACTACTTAGGTTAATCGATTAGAGTTAAAATTAATTTATTATTGATTAAGTACTTAATCTTCATGGAAACATACTTTATTCATCACTGGCAGAGGTAGTGTAGGGCCAGCACCCCAACACTATCCCCCAATCCATATAAAAACATAAGAAGAATTGCAGAATATTGGCAGCCCAACACCACCTCTAGTCCATATATAAACTTAAAAAGAAATTGTAGAATTTTAGCCCAAATATTATCATTAGTCCAACTGTAGTTTGAATCTCAACCCAAGTTTAATGTTCAATTATTCAAATTGTATTAAAGACACTACAATTATTAATTACACTTTTCATGATATTCATGAAATGTGAATATTTTATTGTCAATTTAGATATTCTATTTAATGCATGTTTGACTAAAATTTACTTACAATTATTAAGTAATTTTATTTTAGATAATTTGTATTGATTAGATCTAAAAGTAAATTACATATTTCAATAGTTAGAGACACTACATATTTTTCTAAATTTAAAAGTAATTATTACTTTTTATTTCTATGTACGTTTTCATTTTTTCTTATTCATACTTATAAAAAAAAATTACTTACTTTGACCATGAAATCGATATTATGATCAAAATAAATGACTTACTATAGATTTAATATTGATAATGAATAGAATATTTGTTACAACTTATTTATTTATAAAGTAAACTTTATATGAGTATATTCTAGAAATCGAGCAAAAAATAAACGTGAATTAAATTTAATTTCTTTGACCATCGAAATTCTTAGTTGATTTTTCTCGCTTTGGTTGAGATTCTTCACTCACTTTGAAATACGGTGATATAGGAGATCAATGAACGCATCAAATAATATTTTGAGACAATAATATATTATTGATTGCGTGTTTCGATCAAGCTTTCGGTTGTTTGGAAAAATTGGCCTTCAAAGTTACTAGCAGAGTACTTATTAAATAATTTTTAAAATTTTCATTGATAGATATGTATTTTTGCTTATTTATATTTTTTAAGGAAAGCGTTGATTTTTTATTTGGTAAAAAAATTACAAAGATTTAGTGGAATATTTTAATGTAAAACATCTAAACTTTTTTTTTTAATTATTTCATCGAGCGTCGTATATTATGGTAAATGTCATGAGAATAGCCTCCGAAACTCAATTTTTGTGGCGCAAGTTCATTCAAAAATTTTTAAGTTTCAGCCCATCCTAACATTATTTTTTTGGCTCTGTCCCTTACTTTATTACTTGTTCGTGATATTGTACACTTGTGAAAAATCAAATGATCAATAACAGAATGGGGGATGACTTTTTTGCTGATTGTATGACACTTTTCATCGAACGAGACTTGCTGAGAAGATATAGAGATTTTATTGTAGATAAATTATATGTTTCAAAACCTCGCATAGAACAACTTCAAATTACATAAATTTTACTTTAATAATATATATGAAATTATTATATAGACTTTGAATTTTAGCCCGTGTCCAAAATTTCTAGATTCACTCTTGGTTTGTGCTATATATATATATATATATATATATATATATATAATGATTTATATAATAATTTACATACACATGATATAGTGTGATATGATTGGATCGAAATTTTTTCAACCGTATAATAAAAACTTCTCCACTCTCTTTTTGACATATTATCTATATTAAATCATTATATAACTTTTTATGTAACTGTAGCACTATTTTATTTTCTTATATTTACAATTTTTTCCCTAGATTTTAAACTATTCAAAACTTTCTGTGCCTTACCACCCAAAAATGCAAGCAAAGAAAAATTCTGCTGATTAGATTTTAGATTGTAAGAAAGCCTCTCTTTCAAAAACTCCAAAAAATTGCTAGTCTTACAATTACACTGAGATATTGGATTTCTAATAAAATATAATCTTGCCCAATAAACGGTTTTACTTTGTCGTGTTACCACTAATTTATTACCCAAAATCCCACTAATTTATTACCCAAAATCCAGTCTTTTCTGTATCCATTCAGTAGACTCTAGTTTGGGAAAATGTCTCTGACTTATTCAAACAGTTTCTTGTTTTTATTTTATTGATAAAAGTTCAGCTTCATAATATCGTACAAAACACAGCATTTTGTTAGTTTCTTGATGACTTATGCATGCAAGCATTGACTTGTCTCGAAGTCTATAGGACTACAAAAGGCTGATTTCTTCATATAATGCATGCAGGCAGGACAACAAAGAATGGCAGGTCTTGAAAATCCCACCCATAAAATTAATATCTAAACATTCAACTTTTAGCAAAATATCGATTTGGTCATTAAACTTCATTTCAATTGAATTGAGTCATTGAGACTCCATTTGATTTTAAATTTAAATACTCTATCACTTATGGTCGCTAAATTAACTAAAATTACTTAATCAACTGTTATATCATAATAGACTTTTTACATAATTGTTGGTGGCATGGCAACTTAGAACTAATCCACGGTAAAAAATAAAAAATAAAAAATAAAAAAGTGAAAAAATAAATAAAAAAACCTTCATATTCAAAGATATTGTCATCACTCTCATAACATTTTAATTTCTAGAGTTCCAAGTAGTAATTATATGAAAGATCGAATGCAGTATGACAATCAATTAAGTAATTTCTATGAGAGATCAACATAGTCAATCGAGTTGATGAAAATTAAGAAAAGAATAAAGACATTTTAAAATTGGGTGCAACTAAGAACATCTCGAAGATACTCTTTAAATATAAGATATTCTCTATTTTATAGAGTTAACCCTTAAAATCATACTCTAGGAAATTCTTTAAATTAATATTTTAATTTATAAAATGTGTTTGCTCTCCAAATTAGAGCATCCCCAAGATACTTTTTTAAATATGAGATAATCTCTATTTTAAAGAATTAATTCTTAAAATAACGTTCTAAGATACTCTTTAAATTAATATTTTAAGAGTTAGTTAATTAATATAAAAGATAGAGAAAAATAATAAATAATTTTTTGTAGTAGTGAAAACTAAGTATTAAATATAAAGAGTTTGTTTGAATACTTCAAAATTTTAACTTTCTAAATTTATAAATATTCTTCAAATAATAAAATATGTTTTTTAAAAATAGAGAGTTTCTTAGAGATACTCTAAGAAACAACACGAGGATGGTAGTTTTATGGCATGTCTGAAGCAAATGCACAAAAATTGTAGGCATAGTATTCGATATGAAAACGAATGAAAAATTATTACAATGATTGATTGAGAGGAAGCTATAGTTTTTTGAACTTTAGATACCTTAATAAATTTATTCAATCCCCCTTCAAGTAGCGGGTTTAAAAGGGACGATGAGCCAAAAGTATACTACACTTGATTTATGATCACGAGGAGAATGTCAACTACATCAATCTTCGACGAGGTATGTCATTCTTTTTTGCCTCCAAAGTTTGTGCTATGTTTATCATTATTAACCAAAAAAATTTATTTAATGGTTTCATATTTAAAAAAACACACACACACACACAAAAAATTATGGCACGTTAAAATTCAAAATAACCTAATTGAGATTTTAAAGTTCAGTGATAGTTGACAAAATAGCTATCGAAAATTCCCCAAAATCCAATGCCGATTCTAGATTGGAAACAGTACATTATATAATAATGGAAACAGTTAATAGACTGTAGGAGCAGAAACAATACTGATTACTGCCAAACTAGACAATTCAGATATTTCCAAGTCTACAGCAAAACACAACACTGAAAACACAAAGAAATTGATAGATATAGAAAGAGAAAGGTGGTTAAGTTTCTTGATCCTTCACGTTGGGGGATCTTATGGGGAAGAGTTCCAGGGTTTGGAGGGGCCTAGGGTTACTACAGTAATGGAAAGTGGGACCCAATTCCATAATCATCATGAAATCATGAGGACATGGTCTGATCATGCAATCTTTCGGAAGATCAGACTTCCATGAGTAATCCACCATTTGGCCTCCAGTATCTTCTTCAACTACACCCTAACCATGTAAAAATGACAGAAAATGAGAAAAATAAATATAAGAATGTGTAGCTGATTCACTGAGTGACCTAGCTGTTGGTTTAGCTTCATGCACATAACGATGTTATATATAGGGCACCTAATTACGTGGTATAAAGGGCCTGTGTGACGAAGTGTTCAATAAAAGTTTTAGCGTAAAATTCGATAAAGTGTGTGATTAAAAAGTTAATAAAAATTGTGGATTTAATTAAATATGTGCTTAAAATTTGCATTTTACCTGTTGAAAAGTTGATAAAATTTTGTTAAATTTTATTAAACAAGCCCATAATCGTTTTCCTAATTAATTACTTCGCATTATATTCTTATCTCTCTCTATTCACTGCAGGTGATTGGCAACCCTACTCTTTAAGAACTTTGCTGTACCCGAATATTAAATTAAAATGAAAACTAAAAAAATGTGAAGAACAAGAACAACACACCCCACACTAAATTTCAAAAAAATTAACCCCAAAAAAAAAAACAAAAACTTGGAAACAGTTTAAAATAATATATTTTTCTTGCATATAAGAGTAAGCTTTTAGATGAATTATTTCAATACCATATCAAAGTGAGCAAATATTTCTAACTTTGAGTCTCGTCGATACTCATTCAAAAAAAAATGTGCGCATGATAAGTCTTTCATGGAAAAATAGTACTTGTTTTTGAAGATAATTTAAATAATAATAAAAAAACCTGTAACAACTTGTAGTTTCAGATGAGACAACTCAACATAATATCTAAACGTTCAAAGATTCCAGATTCGAGTTTGGTCACTACTCATTCATGAAACTCGTGCACGTAACAATTTAAATTTATAGACGGTGTGGCTCAAAGAATACCTGATGATTATTTTCTGCTGAATTGTAGCCAGGTATCTGATGGAAAGCTGGAGACATGATACGAGAATCAAGATTGTTGTAGTGGGCATGCTGATGATCAAGAACAAACGGCTGTTGTTGCTTGCTGATGAGTTTTTTCCTGAGTTTTTGCCTGTCTCTAGCTTTATGATTCTGAAACCAATAGAACACATTTTTCCCTTGTATTTTACCAAAATAAGAGAGATGGGCTGTGATTTTTTGTATCTGAGAAGCCTTTGGAGTTCTCACTCCTCTTCTATACAGTTCCTCCAAGATCATCAGCTGTTCTGGAGTTGGACACCATCTGGTAGAACCGGATGGAGACATTGTAACTGTATGAAATTTTTGAAAAGCAACTGTATGGAATAATTTGAGAGGTTCAAACATGGTTTAAATAGATGAAAATAATATAGAATTTGAAAAAATGGTGCAAAAGGGTTTTATTAGTTATTTATTATACAGGTTGTCATGCTGATGTCGAGAGAGAGAGAGAGAGAGCTGGACAATAATAGATATAAAGATATAAAGATAGAGTGATGTTTGGTTATAAAAATGCTTACGTAATTATCGTCCGATCATTTAATTCATAGCAGAATGATATAGAAGGCTAGGCAGATACGTGCAAGTTGCAGATAATTTTTTAAACACCAACTGACTTCTGTTTTTTTAATGGTATGTGAATGTGAGAAGAGTTGAGCTGCATATACATAAGCTTTTCGTACAGAATTCAACCAGACAACATACAATATAGGCTGAGTGGATATTTTTTGGTATTATTTTACCACTCACATGGGGCCCACCATGTGAGTAATCTGGTGAACTTCTGGAACCTCCTTTCTATACAAAGGGTTTACACCATGTGAGAATTTTGTTATTCGAAAAGCTAAGAAGACATTAATTGATATTAGTCCGTTTCTTTACATCTCAATCCTCATGGGATTCATTCTGAATAATATGGAATTCATCCTTAACATGGTCCTATAAAATGGTAGCTCCACACTGACTGAGAAATTCAATCTTGAAATTTAAATTCTTATTTGAGATTAAGGAGATAAAATTGCTTGTTTTAGACTCTAATGGACTTTAATATGGTCCTGTATTAGGTTTGATGTTCGACCATATCAATTTTATTTGTTGAGAGGAATAATCCAAATCTTTAACCGTTGACTCCATAGTTAATTGTGATGGGTAGGAATATTTCGATTAATTAATTTTTGCTAAAATAACTAATATAAGCCCAGAAAATGAAAAAGAAAAAGAAAATCTAAATTTGTTACATGCATTTATATATATCTCCATTTCATATTTATACATGCATAAGAGAGGTTTAATTGGACTTTACGTCCGTCTGCTAATAATTTCTTTTATTAATGAACTCATAATGCTATACATTAAATATTTCACTAGTGGTACCAGTTGAGCGATGATTCAATACAAAGTTAATGTTGTGATCGTTCGGATAACTTTATTTCTTAGCAAATTATTGAAAATGATTATCATGGTGATTTTATAATAATCTTGACCTTTTTATAGAATATACTTAAAAATATCCTTAATGACTTGACAAGATTATGGTTTGTTGTAATTTTTTTGTTAGACCTCTCTCTCTCTCTCTCTCTCTCTCTCTGATTTTCTGCATGAATTAAGTACGATCTAGGAATTGGGATAAGTACGTAGGCTTGATTCATTGGAATAACCCAAGAATCATAATATTCTTCTTGTTGAGAATGCTTTTTAGACTCTTGGAAAATAGTGTCAACCATAAATGCCATTTTAAACATTTCCAAATATATTTTGTGCTGCCTTCTTTCTTTAATTTCCAGCTTAATATATAATGTCCTAATTTTAGTAGGAATGTGACAAAAATAAATTATATATGCCTGCATAAACACGAAGGTACGAAATATGAGATTACAACATTAGGAAATTAATTGTCATCTCTCGCTTAGATTTGGTTAGGAATGTGAATTTAGTACGTAAAAAATGAACGAAAGAGGAGATTACTGTTAATATTTTGGGTCCATCTTAATAAGGTCAACCTTGTTAAGAGGAATAACTCAATATCTTTTTTAAGTTGGTCAATATTTCGGTATTTAACTGATATGAAATTTTTATTTCTTAACACGCCCTCGCAAACTGGTGACTCGTTTGAGCAGACCAATCTTGCAATCTGTTGCTCGTTATTTGAGATTTATAATCGGATCAAATCGCTCGTCGGAGCTTAATGCGCTCTGATACCATGTTAAGATTTTGAGTCCATCTTAATAAGGTCAACCTTGTTAAGAGAAGTAGCTCAAGATCTTTTTAAGTTGGTCAATATTTCGGTATTTAACTAATATGGGATTTTTATTCCTTAACAATTACAACATTAGGAAATTAGATGAAACAAATTAGGACCCACAACTTTTCAATCACATATTTCGCTAACTTTATAAAAAAAAAAAAAACTTATTAAAAATTTGATTTTTATTTAAACCAAACATGAACTAAGTCTGCAACTGTGACAAAATAAAAGCAAGCACATAAATATGAGACAAGAACTATATATTTACTCAGTACGTGTAGCCATGGATAGCTTCTTGGGTCATAAACGCAGTGTGCCAACATAATTGACATCAACCGTCCAGTATAAAATTTGCAAAAATTATACTGTCTCTTTTTAAATGCATTCAATAATATATACACACACATTAACTGATTAAGAAAGTGAAAATAATGAAAAGGAAATAATTCAGCACGTACGTTTTATGAATGTTGGGTACAAGAGACACCCTTATCATTATTAAGTTTGCCGCGTCAAAATAATGTGATGAATAAAGCAGTTGATAGTTGCAGTAACTTCATTGCTGGCTTAAAGACGATGATATACGTTTCATTGGATTGTACGGACTGAGTGTTTGTTTGATGAAGTTTTGCCAAACTTAGATCAATTTTTCAGTTAATCACAAGTTGATTTTAATCATACATTTCGTCAAATTCACAACTTTTATTAACCTTTCAACCAAACATTCCATTAAATATTTTTATTGAAATTTACTAAAATTTTTATAAAAAAAAAGTTTCACACGGCCCCTAAGAGTGAAAACATAAAAATCATTTTTGTTATAATGTACAGTATTGTTCAATAGTCGTAAAATATGCTAGTAATAAATACAATTACTTTAACATGATAATGTGTCAATCACGAGAAATTTTGGCAGATCATTTTTGGGATAAATTATATTTGTAGAACTTAAGTGATACTAAAATCCAAAGGAGATAAAAGTACGAAAACAAAATTAGGCAATGTTTGGTACCTATTTTTTTCAAAATGTATTTTTCTCTATTTTCTTTTCAACTATAAATTCTTTATTAAAATAATATTACACATTAATTAAAAAAATTTTCCTCATTTTTCAACTACACATTTTCCATCAATTTACCATTCAAAAATACATTTTTATATAAAAATGTCTCACAAATATGAACTCAACTTTTCACTATTTAAAAAGTTTAAACATTAATGATGTAGAAGTTGCATCATAAAGTGGAAAGGTTAAAAGGTCAAATTGGTGGTTAAAATAATTTTAAACAAATAAAAAAAATGTTTTTTAAAGAATGAACAAATAAAATTGATTTGCTCTTCTTCTTCATCTTCATCTTTTTTTTTTTCTTCTTCTTTTTTGGGCAGATATACTCGCTTCGAAATTCTTTTGACACATTTTACATTTGTAGCTTTTTATGTGTAATGGGATATAATTATTTTCCGATTGTTCCCTATATTTGAACGGATTGATCAGTCTCGACATAACATTATTATTATGTGATTTTAATCTAAAAATAATAATTGATTTGAATAGTGGGGGCCTGGGGAATAGGAGGAGACGACATCATACCTAGAGTGAGAGACTTGCAATGCATGAACTCTTTTACTATTGTCTGTGAACGAAAACTCAAATGTCTAGTCACTCTCAGTACCTGTCTGAGAAAATACAGTTAGGAGTTTTTTATGTTTTATACGTCAGAATAATACTAGTTTAAGCATTTGGCATTCTTAGAATTTCTCTTTTTTCTTTCCCAGTATAATAAACAAAAACTTGTTCCTTGATTTAGCATCACATCACAAATAATCGATTCAATTAATAAGAGAATAAATGGTATATTTCATAATTGTTCCGAAAATAACCTAATACTAATCATTTCAAAAAATGGATGTCATGAAGGGATAAAAGATGATAAGATATGCTCAAAAGACCCTAGACGATCAAGTCAGAAAGCAAAAAACTATGCATTAAATCACATAAGAAGTTAGGATAAAACTTGGGTACCTCGTTAGTGATTTTCTTTTTTTTTTTTTAATGTTTTTTTTTAAGATGAATATGTGATGTCTAGATCGTTCAAGAAATTTTTAAAACAAAATTTTCGCTACTATTTGTGACATGGTATGACAATCAAATTGAAATACATAAAAGTCTATTGACCCAATTAGAACTCTGCAAAAAAGTTAGTGATTTATCCAATAGAATAAATATTACTTGTCATGTAGTCTTTGATGAATCTTTGTTTCTTTGTGCCCCATGAGAGTGCTTCTTGCATTTTTTTTTTCTCTCTCTCTCTCTTTATTCTTGATATAATACCCCAACGTTTTTGTGGCTGGATGTGCGCAATATATTGTTGAACCAGGATAAAATATAGTGCTTCTTTCTTATTAATGCATCTGCGTTTATGTATTGGTTTATGAGAAGTTCAAGTGCCAATATTAACCGCTAACATCTTGATCTTCTTGTCTATTTATTTTTCCACCATTAGAAGACACTTTTGATACTGCTAAAAATTAAGACTAATGATGTTGCAACAGTTGACGACTATAATCTGTCAAGAGAGAGAAAAATGAGAGAAATTAGAGCCCTTCCCACATCATATAGTTAACTGTTGCAGAGCCACAATCTAACGAGGCTTCTATAAGGTGCCAAAATGTTGAGCAATGGGAAAATGTCATGGATTCTGGTTGACAAACTATTGCATTGGTTGTTCATTTGAACGATGAATTGAATTGGAGCAACTTGATGTCAAAAGGTTTGCTTACTCAAAAGGTAATGTATGCCTAAAGAAATCACCAATATAGAATATTAGATTTCTTTATGATAATGGCTGGATGTAACATATCCATGTATGACATGTGTTTACTATAAGGTCATCTCTGACTCAAATTTTACTGATGACATGCTATTTGGTACCCAAAGTAGTATGGAAAACAAGAGGCTAGCTACACAATGGATTTTAGATGAATAACCTAGGTAGGTCAAGAAATTTCAGACATGGAAATAACAAGTGACAAGTTGCCAAAGTACTCGAAGATCTCTCAAGCTTCTATTCAATTGATTTTGTAAATATAGGGATCATGAAAAATAATAAAATGAAAATGTTGAGTCCAAGCGTATTAATATTTACTATCAATTTGTACTCTAATCTAACTTCAATCTAAATTAAAATAGTAACCAAATATCAACTCAAGATTCTATTTTGTAACTAAAATTATACGAAATTACACTAATGTTCATAGCCTATGGCGTATACCACCATAGCAATAGCATAAAGAGAATCTGCATATTAGTAGGAGATAAGCCTCTCTCTTATCTTGGGTTCATGATCTAGTAGTTCTAGCAGAGCTTACCATGATCATTATGGCTCTCATGAAGCACGAGAATTTTAGGGAGAGAGGACATGATCCAGGATAAGAAGGGAAGAATTACAAACAAATTGTAGATTGGAAGACAAGGTTTTAAATCTATTTTTAATTGAATGGATGAGGTCGGTTAGGTGTAACCCTCACCTAGTAGGAAGTAATGAGGCCAATCTTCCCCGATGAATAAAAGAGTAGAGGAACCCCTCTCTACATATAAGCCTTTATTTATATTCTTTATTTATATTTTATTTTTTTGAATTACAGATGGAGAATCTTTCTAACGAAAAAATTCTCTATGGTAAAATGCAATTTGGAGAAATGATAAAAAATAAATAAATAAATAAATAAATAAATAATAATAATAATAATAATAATAATAATAATAATAAATGGAAGTTTATTTATTCTTTCATTCAATCCAAACAAAAACAAGAAAATAATTCAAAATAAACAAATAAAGAATATAAATAAAAGTTAATATGCAGGAAGAAGACTTCAATACTCTTCATTCGGGAAGGCGACTAGCCTTATTACTTCCCACTAGGCAAGAGATGCACCTTACCCACATCATCCATTCAATTCAGTATAGATTTGAAATCTTGTCTTCCAATCTACTATCTGTTTGCAATTCTTCCTTCCTTCTCATACTCTGGATCATGTCCACTCCCTAAAATACTTGTGTTTTGCGAGAGCCATAGTGATTGTGGTAAGCCATGTTAGAACTATTAGATCACGAACCCGAGATAAGAGAGAGGCTCTTCCTAATATGCGGATTCTCCTTATGCTATTGATACGGTGGTACAAGCTATGGGCTAGGAAGTTTAATATAGTATAATTTAGTTATAAAACAAAATCTTGAGTTGTTATATGGTGTCCATTTAATTAAATTGAAGTTAGGTTAGAGTAAAAATGACGGTAAAAAGTAGTTTATGTGGGAAGATAATTTGAGTCAACAATTTCACTTTATTACTTTTCATCTGTACATTTACACATTCAATCAAACAACAGCTTGAGAGATCTTTAACTACTTTGGCAACTTGTTAGTTAGTTAACAATGGAGAATCTTTTTAACTAAGAAAATCTCTCAGGCAAAATGTAATTCATTGAAGGATAAAAATAATAGAAAGAAAGGGAAGTTTTTCCTTTCTTTCATTCAATTCAAATAAATAAGAGAATTAAAAAAAAAACCAATAGAAAATAAAAGTTAGATAAAAAGTGTATCACTATTTTTGTTACATATCTGTTTAATAAGGAGACTGTCTGAAAAACGAAATAATGATCCCAATCAACGATGATTGCGGTCTACAGTTATGCAAATAAAGTGTTGGGAGGAACTATATTAGCTTGACATATTGACAAATAGTCATATTCAAGTGAATATTATTTAGTTGCATATGTTTAGCTAAGGGATTGGTGGAACTTCTTTTAAGAGTATTTAGTGGATCTTTCTTCTCTTCACCAAGATTCATTTAGGGCTCCATCTAAATCAAAGAGAAGCCATAGTCTAAGAAACCAATGTATAAACTAATTATTCACAAAGAGTCAATACATCTACCAACAAGGGATCAAGTAATTGTCCTTCACCCTTGAAAGAGTCATAGCCCATTTCCTTTGTCAAGTGAATCGCTTTAGAATCATGCATTCAAGTGGAGAGTGATGCTTCAATACCTTCATTCTTGTCGAAAGTTTTGGGAGCGTCGAACTTTCATTGAGGAGATTGTAAAGGAGGTAGAGGAAATAAAAAATCTTTTCGTCGATCTCGCAAGCTTCATTTTCTAGTTCATAATTCGATAAGAAAAAGTGTCATCACATGTACTTGACCAAGAAAAGCTACCAACACTAGAGAGAGGAACCTGCAACCATAATTATAGGAACGAGATTGAATTGAAGGGATAGAAAAAATCTATCTTATTATTGAGAAGTGACGTAGTAGCAGTCTTTGCATAGGCATCTAGAGGTGGAGAATGAGTCTTGTTTTATTTTCCCTTAAAACATTAGCTATGTAGGTACCCTAATCTGTATTGATATTGTCTTTTTATTCTTGGACACTAACAATTAGCTATCTCGTTAAAAAAAAAGGAAAAAAAAGGAAAAAAAAAAGAAAAAAAGAAGAAAAAAAGCACCAAGGCCCTAAAGCCTAATTATACAAATCCATAGTTACAAAATTACATAAATGGGTAAAGGCTCCTACGACCTGGATGCAACATGGACATTACTTGGGAGAATCACAATATATTACATGGACACTACGGATGGCAAAAAATCCCATTGTACCCAATACCTGCGGTTCAGGGTGGGTATTGCCGGTTGAATTAGGTAATCGAATCGGGGACGAGGCGGGAGATTTTGTCCCGAGCGGGTACGGGTAACAAGAGCTCCACCCTGCCCAATTTTTCTTTTAGGAATTCAATACTTTAAATGGAAAATTTCACAAAATTTCATTAATTTTAATAGAAGATAATAACTAAGATTATCTAAAGAATATAATAAACAATAAAGACCTTAGTTTACCAAATATATTCGAAAAAATTAACTTTTAAAAATAAATTAATTAATTAAAAAATTTAATAACTATATTATTGTCTTACTTTAATGAATGAGGACAATAAAATGAATTATTAAAAATTTAAAAAAATAAACGAGTACGTACACGGGCAAACACCCGCCTTGCCTTAAACAGATAACGGGGTGGAAAATGCCTGATGACCCCCGCCCCATTGCCATCCCTAATGGACACTAAGACTAGACTGTGACACTCTTCGCCACTTATTCTTTAGACTTTCGCGTCCTCTTTTTGATCAGAAAATCTTTAATCTAGTCGACAGGTGGCAACAAGGTTTTGGCACGCTTCCAGCTTGCTTCAACAATCGGTAAGTTTTTCCCCTTCACTAAAGATTCCATATGTGACTCGTTGTCCACTGTTGTAGTAGTGTTGGCATAGGAGAAGATGGTTTCTATCTTTTCGAGTGAATCAACAGTTCTACCACTCAACATAAAGAAATAGATTGGAATCAAGGTTGGATAGCAGGGCAAGCACTAGGACTAAAGAGGAAAGAAAGAGCATTAGCTGGAGGTTGTGAATGTGCCTTGGTGCTTTCATTCTAACTCTTGATGGTATAGAGAAAAGTCTATTCAATACACTCTATTCAATACACTCACTATCCAAAAATCTATCTCTAATAGTTCTTCCTTACTTAGTATTAAAGCTACTTTAAACGGCAGAATAAAAAGTAAGAATCTGATTTAAGGAGGGAATGTATGATATTCTTTATTTAATACCTCAAGAAGAGGGTGACAACGAAATAAGATAAGAGAATTAACAAAGTTAATCTAAAAATTCGAAGGTTAAGTTAGCTAGCCGATAACTCCAAAGAAGATTATAGGTGCTTGCTCTTTAGTCTATCAATGGAAAACTTATTTATGAAATCATGCTTCCACCTGGCTTTCGAACATCTTCTTATGGTAAAAAAATCAACATTTTTGCAAGCTTCTTACTTGTGAGTAGTGGTGTATGAAAAGTATGGAGCTGATAGTGAAAGCCAGATTGTTCTTGATGTACGTTCTTTTAGTGAACTAGAGTATAAGGGTAATCTATCTTGACCTTCTAAAGGCTAAGCAATCACGATAAATTTACTTCGGGAACCAAAAACCTAAAGTAGATTGAAATGATTGAGAGGCTTATGCACACTTCTGCGATATATTTACACTTTCTCCATATTGCAAATCTTAAACGTAGGATCATGATTTTTAACCTCTTGAGATGTTAAACTTGATACCTAGGTGTTTTATAGTGAAATATGACCTTTTCACATTTCGGACCCCGAGGGGATTCAATTGTGATTCTTCAGTTGGAATATGTACATGTCGACGATCTTTGAGCAATCAGGTAGTCATATATTCATTCTTTTGGACATTCTGATAATATGAAGATCATTACTCCTGATAAAATCTTGATTAAATCTCTTTCCTAGTCTACTTATTTAACGTTTGAGAAAATTATAAGATTAAATAGTTAGGATATTTGATTTTCCCTTAGGTTATTAAACCTTCATCTAATTTCAATTCATTCAACCTCTTTTCATTTGCCAACAACCAAATTAACCAATTATAGATAGTGGTCTCTCTCTTGAAAAACTAACCCTATTCATATACCAAAATTTACTATATCTCCATGTAAATTCATACACATATGAATGCTTTGACCTATTGGAATTCTACCCAATTTACATATTCTATACTTATCTCTCGATCTCTAATAATATTTATATTATTTATTGCACGAGCTAGATTAATGCATCACCTCTCAGTCTCAGTATTATCCCTATATCAATCAATTGATGAGCAAGCACTTAAAAGTAATTAAGTACACAATACATATCAAGTTACATGAAGTTTTTGTATATACATAAACATTAAAAAGACATAAACTACATTTTTCTTTCCCAACAAAATGTATATGGTCCTTCATAATTGTGGAATTAAACAAGTAAAGATTAAAAGACATCACCAAGTTTAATTACATTGAACAAATAAAATCTCCAAACTATTGTCTTGAATCTTGAAAAATGAAAAATAGGAGAATTAAAATATAAAAAAAAAAAAAAGCATCATAAAGGAATTTCGATGCTACCACACAACCACACACGTCCAGTTTCGCCAACCTCCAACTACCACTTATCAACGACGAGCCTTCTCCTTGATGTTACGAATTCTATCGTATTGCCCATGTGTCACATAGCTTTCTTGAACGAAGTTGAGTCATCGTCAGGAAAAAAAAGATCTTCTCTTCTTCAAAACTCGATTTTAACAAAATTTTTTGCACAAGATCCATCTATTTCTTAAATTTTCAAGCCCTAGAACATCGGTATAGGCTCTAATACCAGATTGTAAAATTTTTTGCCCTCACTTTCAAAGACTGAACCAATAATTACAACACCAAATCGACCACAATCTATACAAATGTACATTTTGACATCAATGATGTATCTACAATTACTACCGCTTAGTTTTGCCTACATCCTACGTTATTCAATTACGAAATAAATAAAATGTGAAATTCTTAAGTAGTCTACTTGCCTTCGAATGATGAATCCCTTAATTCTTAAACATCCTACACACAATACCCTTCAAGACTCTTGTCCAAAATTGAATCCAATACTAGGAGGATTGCCTCTTGAAACCACAGGGAAAACATGGTACTCATTTACCAAGAGCAAGAAAGAAAATGAAGGAAAATTTCAAATCAATAGGTAGTTTGCATCTAGAAGAAAGAAGTGAAGAAATCTCGAAAGGCTTAGAGTAAGTAATGAGAGATGAATGAAATTAGGATTTCATTTATATAGATAGTGCAAATCTCAACCGTTTAATCTCGTTATGGTCCAAGGGCCACGATCCTCTCACTTAAGCAACTTGTCATGAGCAACACTTAAATAAAAGTATCAAATACTCAAATTACACTTTCTATTTCCCGAGTTGAGTCAATGGTTGTTTTGGTGTGCAATGCTCAAGTCTATTATTTTTCTTCAATAAATGAAGATTACTTCGATTCCATCATCTCTTGAATTTTGTTTGGCAACACATCCCAACAACTGTGTTCTGCTCCTTTTCATCCCAATGTGCTCCAAAAGAAATGTTAGTCCTACAAACACAAACAAACAACAACAAAATAGAATACAAATATAAACAAATCGGAAAGCAAGCAAAATGATTTAGAAAAAAGACATAATAAGTGTACAAAAAAATGTATAACACTTTTGTTGGTTGTTTAGTTCGATATTGTGTTGATTTTGTGGCATTTTTAGCTTTATAGCACGAATGAGGTCCAAGAACTAAGTGGTGGAAGAAGATGGGAAGAAGTTGGTGTGTCAAAGACGTGATTGAATCACAGAAGCGAATGTTGTGCCTTGGAAGAAGGTAGTACATCTATGTTTACTAAGGACTGTTGCAGTCCCAAATGCAATGACTATTCAATTAGTTCTTGGCACAACCATCTCTTCAAGATGGACAATTGAGGTAACTTCGACGCGAAAAATGTATTTCTTCGTGGGTATCTTAAGGTAACTACTGTATACATGGAATAACATCCTGAATCTAAGACATGAGATTATCCAATTATGTTTGCAAACTAAACAAACTTCTTTCTAGTTGAAACCAAGCTCTCTCTCTCTCTCTCTCTACTGTCAAGTTCTTTCTACCATACTATGCAATGAACTATTCGTACATATATATATATAAGAAATTTCAATCCCAAAATAATCTCCAATTGCAAGAGAATTCTATGACCTAATTGCATTGCAAGTCTTTTCCTACTTGCAACATAAATCATTTCTCTTATTTAATTCTTATAATTGAATGACCTAATTAAATAAGGTTTGTTCACCTCTATTTCGCCTAATTTCAGACTTTGCCAAGAAACTTGATCACTCATATTTGTTGTCTCTAAGATAGCAGTCAAAATCTCTTTCACAATCAAAATAATTTTTTTTTTTTAACAAATAGCATGGTTCCCAATGGCTCATATGACTTCAGCAACTAAGGCAACTAAGGTAACAAATTTTTACATTTGGCATCATCATTTAACAATTCGGTCAAAATTAATAAACATAAATAGGTTATCCCTAACATGA
>NW_019231314.1:182110-186014 GCF_002742605.1 Olea europaea var. sylvestris
ATAACCAGGAAGAGATAACTTTTGCATATCAGGGTACCAGGTCTTTGTCACTAGAATTGCCTTATGTACATAATAGATAGCCAGTTGGTGGGTGCCTTCTCTTATGAGAACTGAGTTGATGGTCTCATTAGATATAGCTAAATAAATTTGTAGTAGCTTATCAGCTATAGGTTTTGAGATGACAATGTCTTGTCCTTGAGCTTTTTTAGCTCTTTGAAAGCTTCCTCGCACTCTTCCATCTATTGGAATTTCTTTCCACATTTGAGAATTTTAAAGAAAGTAAGGCATTTTTCCATGGCTTTGGGGATAAAGTAGTGCGAAGCTACCACATGCCTAGTTAGGCTTTGCACCTTTTTCGATTTTTGAGGGGACCACATTTCAATCAACGTTTTTATCTTTTCAATATTAACCTTTATGTCCTTTTGGTTGACTATCTAGCCCAAGAACTTTTTGGACAACGTTCAACCTCAACCAGCACCTCCTCAAAATTTGAAATGTTTTGTCAAGGTGCTTCAAGTTATCTTTGGTTTTCAAACCTTTTACAAGCAGATCATCCACATAGACCTCTATTATTTTGCCAATGAGGTTAGCAAACATCTTGTTAACAAGACTCCGATAGGTAGCCCTAGTATTTTTCAACTTAAAATGCATCAGTTTATAGCATTAGAGACATTTGTCAGTGATAAAAGAGGTGTGGAATATCTGGTTGTAACCTGAGTAAGCATCTATGAAACTCAACACTCATGCCATACGATGGAATTCACAAGTTGATCTAACTTTGAAAGAGGGTAGCTATCTTTGGAACAAGCTTGGTTGAGGTTGGAGAAGTCAATACATGCTTTCTACTTGCCATTGTGCTTCTTGACCAAGACTGGCTTAGACCCATTATTTATCGTTTTATACACTTCTTCATTTAGAGTCTCATACATTTCTGGATTGAAGGCTTTTCTCTTTTGCCTAAGTAGGGCTATATTAGGATAAATTTTCAGGTGGTAACAACTGCCCTTAGGTCAATACCCATTATGTTCTCATGCTTCCAAGCAAATATATCTAGGTTATTGTGTAAGAAGTGCTTTAATTTTTCCTTAGCTATCGTTGGCAAGTCTTTCCCTACCTATAAGGCCTTGGTGGGATTTTAGGATCCACTAAGAAACACTTCAGTTCTTTCACTGATGCAGTTCATGGTTCATAATCAATGATATAGGGATCTAGTTCATCGAACCTAGCCCTATCCCTTTCTCAGGAGCGTCGACAATTTCAAAGATAGCCTTTTCTTTAGAGGCATCCAACATTTCAACATTTTTCCTTGTGCAACGGTCCGTCCCAGTTCAAGAACTTCATCTATCTTGAAGCCCACCAATATTACATTAACATCTTGAGGTTCTGATTTCCTTAGAGAGTTTAGATAACACACACTTGCCCCCATCTGATCACCTCTAACTGTGACGATACCATTTTTAGTTCGAAATTTTATGCATAAATGGTGAATAGATTTAACAGTCCACAATTCTTTCAAAGCTTGTCTTTCCAGCACGTCATGATAAGTAGATTTGTTGTCTACTATCAAGAATCCCATAAAGTAGTAAGTAGCGTAAGGTGCAGTTTCTATTTCTATTATCAATGTGAATTTTCCTCCTAGGATGATGCTGCTACAAGTAAAACCAGACATGGGAGAGCTCGCGGTCTACAATCATTTTGTCAAATGTTGCTCCAAATATGACATTAATCGAGCTCCTATTATTCATTAGCAATCTTTTAGGACCATTTCGTACTACAACAACCCTTTACTACTTGGGCATTATAGTGGGGGTAGTGCAAACCTGTAGTAAAAGTAATGGGCTACAATTTCCTATCTATTTGAGATTGGCTCTTGTTGACTATGAAACTTACAATAAGGGGTCCTTGGTCCCCCATCGCATAATTCATTTGGGCATTCCTAGTCTTTCATCCAATGCAGGGACCTTCAACAATTGTATCTATCTCTCGAATAGGTTCATGGCCTGAGTTAGTTGGGCACCTCCTTTGCCTTTGATCGTGTCTAGGATTTTTCCCAAGATCGTCTCACCTACGGGGGTCATCCTGACAGGATTGTCTGGTCTAAGGTATTGAACCTGCCTAGGTAGGAGGGCATTCCCTTGTGGGATTTTTTTTTTGATCATTTTACCAAGGATGCAAGGCAATATCTTTGCAATTAGCTATGTTGTAACTATATGAGTTGTGATAAGAGCAGTAGAGAGGTGTTTTATCCCTATTTTCTAGGTTCAGTGCTTTACCCTCAATCTATTTCCCTTTGAAGTGTTTGCTATCTTGATTTTCTCCAACGCATATTAGAGCTGGGGTTTACTTTTTCATAGGCCAAAACAAGTACTACATTTGGCATAGGAACAAGTAATGTTTCTCCAAAATTAAGGGTGGTTGAATGGTTGACCTGATGGTCCATTAGATGGGAGGTAGGTACTCTCCTCAGTTGTCTTTGAGAAGGGTGAGAGTCCTTTATTAGCTTTGTTGTGGTGATCTTCCAACTCTTCATTAATTATCTCACGCTACATCATTTCTAGGAAAGCTTCATAGCTAGTGGGATCTTTATTCTGCACATTTTTCCAAAAGAGAAAATTCATATTAGGCCCCCCTTAACGCAAATAGTAAATTTCTATCCGTAACTTGTGTACAATGTGTAATCTCATCTGTAAAATGGGACAAAAGCTTTTTAATGGTTCACCTGGTTGTTACGTCATGTCCTAGAGATAGTACACAAGGCCCTCACCCTTTGCTGGTTGTAAAGCACTTTATGAAAGCCTTATTGAAGTTGAGCCAGCTTCTGATACTTCCATATTCCAGCCTGCTATACTAGACTTGTGCTGCTCCACTCAAAGTCAAGTAAAAGGTTCTACACTACACAGCAGAGGAGGAACTTTTCACGTTCATGTCATTTTTGTAACTTTCAAAGTGCTAGCCAGGTCATCTCTTTGTCATACTTGGTGAGCTTCGGTGGTACAAAATGGTATGGACTAGGGCGTTCTTCAGACTCAATGACAAAGGTAGATTGTCATTATCATCATCCAGATCATAGGAATTTTGGGGTCCAACTGAATCCTCATTCTCCTCAATTTGATAATTCAGATGGTCCTCCTTGATTTCTTGCTTGCTCATCACTCTTTTGACGTCTATTTTTATGTAAAGGATTGTACTGGACGTGGTCTTGTACATTCTTATACTATCTTGTAATAGATGACGGTTGCAGCAGCCTATTTTTAGGTGTTGGAGGAGGCTGTGCCGGCCTATTTCTAAGCGTCTAAAGTGGCTAGGTTGGCAAATTTCTATATACCCCTTGGATGAGCTTATCAAAGAAGCTTGATGACCTCTAAGGCATGTTTGTTGGTTTACACTCAGGAGAAAAATTATCTTCCATGTTGAATGGGGTCTCAATAGGGAGGCCAGAGATATAATTTGAGGAGACGTTCACTTTCACTTCTCTTTCTTGGAGAGCATCTTTCTAGGAATATTGTTGGTAGTTCACTCTTTAACTTTCGACCTTCTCTTTCTCCGAGCTCTTGGGGTATGAAAGAAAGACTGGTCCCACTTGAGATGCATTATAATCTCTATGAGAAGCGTAAGGGAAATTGGCTGACCCTCTTGGTCGTACATTTGCCTAAGTAGTTCCGGCATGGCAATATTCTGCTGAACGGTATTCCTCATGTTAGTAGCCATGGTCACCATGTCTCTAGTAATCTGGTCGGTTACCCTCATTCCACTTCGTCTATTTTGGGAGAAGTCAATGAAGAGCCGTTGGAGTAACGTGAGAGGGTCTCCCTTCTTTAGGGTTTTTCCTAGCAGGGGCGGAGCCAGGAATTTTGTTCAGTGCGGGCAAAATTTAATTAAGGTCGAACTTTTTGGTCCTTAGTGG
>NW_019231314.1:186281-188460 GCF_002742605.1 Olea europaea var. sylvestris
CAATCTGTTGACTTCCAAGAACAAGCCAATAGAAAACTAGGCCCCACTTGCTTCCATGTATGCAAAAATCGAGCCACATGCATTCTTCGGGACATGAGCCAACAACTTGTTCGAGCTTCGGGGTTAAATCAATAAATTACATAGAATATTTACAGATCAGTCTTTAACACTCAAGCAAATAACATTGTATATATAATACTAGATAGACAGAGTTGCAGCTTTTAGTATTTGAAATTGAATTAGCTTTCAAATGATACAAGAGATGGTATTTATAGTATTATAATTAAAGACATGACTATTGGGTGAAGCGCACGTGACTTCATCCGAACTACTAGGACGTCCCATCAGGGATCCATTTGTCCTAGGCTACACTTGAGAATCTAGGAAATGGGAGATGTCCTATAGTTTTTGTCAGCGCTCTTGGTCAATAGATTGACTTATTTGACTTCATTCGTCGTATATGGGCTTCGATCATTGTGCTTTTCCTTACTGATCCGCTTCCAAATTACAGGGTCCACATGAGATGCCTCATGTGCAATAATTTGAGCTTTGTTGGCGATTCGTAACGTATAATAATTTTTCTAACTTTTTTCATAACTTGAAAAGAAGATTTCTCATTCAATATCATATACTTCATCTCGAGAGCAATAGTTAATCTAATGTATTACCTTTCTCTAATTCAAGTTTTTCTCACTCTACATGCTTCATCCCTTCTAGCATCTTATCCTTCAATGCCTTACAAAGTTCTTATTGCATGGGAATATATTGTATAGTGCTATGCCATATTCTAAAATTATTGTTCTCGTCAAATTATTTTAGTTCAAATCGAAAACTTGTCATCATCTTCGTAGCAACATCTTACAATTTGAATCATGAGTTATTATATCACTTGTTGGGATATAAATCTTAGCATGCCTAGTGGATAGATAAATGCAAAAAGAGTAAGAGAAAAATACAAATTTAATGTGACTCAAAAAACCGTCAGTGTTCACATGAAAAGAATACTTGATTAACTAAAAAACTACAAAATACATTATTTTGCTTCTCCTTCGCAACTTCTTCCTAAAAAAATAGAACACTCAACTTAACATATGAAGCCTCTATTTAGTAGAGATTAAAATTTAACTTTTCGAGCCTGTTTGGGAGTGATTTTGAGAATTGATTTTTTGACCGTTAGGAAAAAAGTGGGGTCCACCTGTGAGAGAAGAAGTCAAATATGACGGCTGGAATAGTAAAATAACGATCAAAAAATCAATTTTTTGGATGAAAAAATTGGGCCCAAACAGGCCCTTAGGGTCCGTTTGGTAGGGATTTTGAGAATTGATTTTTTAACCGTTAGAAGAAAAGTGGGGTCCACATGTGAGAGAAGAAGTCAAAAATTACGCTTGAATAGTAAAATAACGGTCAAAAAATCAATTTTTTGAGGCAAAAAATCCCTACCAAACGGGGCTTTAGTATATTTTGATAAAAGTTGATTAAATATATGTTTAAAAGTTATGTATCCCATGAAATATGTGGTTAAAATTAATTGTAACATTGATTTAGATTAAAATCTAGATTTTAACCCTTGCCAAATTAGGCAAATTTTATGCAACGTTTTTATAATTTTCTCTCTTCCTCTCTATACACAAACACGTTTAGTGCATGAAATTTCAATAGCGAAGTAATCTAATTGGAAGAAAAGTCTCGGATCTAATTATGTTGAACCCTTATTTAGTGGAGATTAAATTTTGATTGTTATAAAATCAAAGTCAATAATTAATTTTAATAATATATTTCATGGAATTCAAAAACTTTCAACCACATATTTTATCAACTTTCATTAATTCTACTAAAAAAATATTTTTAGCTACACCAAACAAGAACTGAAAGTCATTTTTTAATTGAAAATAAATCTCCTTATCTAATTAATATAAACAAATGACATGATTAAATAAGATTTCCTTCTCCAGTACCATCAATTTTATGACACTGGGATGGCTTCCGACTTAAGCAAGGTTGAGATATATTAGAAACTCAATATAGCAACTAATAGCAATTGCGGACAACTGTTTGTGCATAACTTTGACTTGCATACTCGCATCTTACATATTCCAAACTATGCAAAGTTTTTGAGAGAGATGTTGGCTAAGAAGAGAAACTTGGAAAAACATGAAACAAAGGCATTATTTGAGGAGTG
>NW_019231314.1:194165-199040 GCF_002742605.1 Olea europaea var. sylvestris
ACATTTGTTAATTGTCACACCACGTTTGAATTTGATTTAATATCCTCAATATTTGCTTACTATAATTCTTATGTCATTAACTTCATTTTTTACGCATTCCCATCTTCAACATTTTATTAATTAGCACACATCTCTTATCTTATAATAGTTATTGTTAAACAAGATTTGCTAATTAATAGAATATTGAAAATAAAAATTCGACAAAAAAGAAATATTAAAAAAATTTAATAATAAGCAAAGGTTGAAAACTTTTAAGTAAAATTAAAATACAGTGATATTAATAAAAATTGTGATGTGAATATAGTTATCCATTGAATATATTAAAAAAAAATGTTGAAACCTATCAATTTAGATAGATACTAAGAACATATATAAAGATCAAAGTGACACTTATTTTAATAGAGGGACAAGTGACAATTTAACAAAGATTGGCGGCCAATGTGCGTCTTTCTAAAGGCTGAACATCGTCTTACCACGGTGACAATAGGTTGACAACCAACCATACAATTTTCATATTATTATAGTATATACAAACTATAGGAAACCCTAAAATTGTCATCTCAAAAATGAATAATAAATTATGTAGTCCCATCTTTTTAATTGTAAAATATTAGTGAAATATATGCACCTGTCTATAATGCACAGGAGTCATTAATGGTGATTTGACCCTTCATTTCGACCATTGTGTTATGTCTCTCTTCAAAAATCTTCATTGGTTCACACGCCACTAATTTATTTAACCTCTTAATTAATCGTTAGTCCTTACCGACCTTAACTCTTTACCCAAGTAAAATAAGAAAGTTTTAAAGTAAAATAATTCTTTATTTATAGTTAAAAAATATGTAACTAAATTTAAAAGGATAAGAATTACTTTCAAACCAAGTAAAAATCTTAATAAAAATAAAATATAATTAGCACACTTTGCCTATGGTTAACTAAACTATTGTTCACAACCCTCGCTGTAGCCTAATAGGTGCAGCGCAGCAACACAACTCCACCGGACCATCATAAAACCACCACGAGCCACAACCCTCTGCACACTCACGCATCACTGGACCATCGAACCACTAGACCCGACAAACTAAGTATTGACTGACTCTAAATTTTTGTAAAAAATAAGCGCCTTTTCAATTTATTTTGTCCGATCAATTTTTTTGAATTAAGTCTGGTCTGGTGTAGTTGATTTTTTATGTCATTGTGTGTGTGTATATATATCTCATTTTTGGAAGAATGAGAATGAAAAATATAGCCGTTATAGGCCCCACACAAGAGATAAAAATTCAAATTTGATAATTTCATATGATGAATAACTGTTATATTTTTCATTTTAATGAGAAAATAATGGAAAACAAACAAGGGGTATGTATATATATATATATATATATACACACTGTTTTTAGGATTGGGAGTTTGTGACTGTGTTCTTGAAGTTTAGTGCTTTTTAATTTCATAATTTTGGCTCGAGTCCTACAGTCCTTGTCAGCTAACCAAAATCTTGCCCTCGCTTATTTATTGAATAAACATGACTGAGGCCTTGCTTGTTTTTAACCTTTTATATGTTGATTGTTGAATTAAATGTTAAAGAGGGACGGAGAAATATTGCAAAAGATTACATGTCTCATTTTCTTTTAGTCAGCAAAATATGGACAAAAGGAATATTTAGAATGATGTTCATTAGTTTGAGATGAAATTGATGTTGGGAATGAAAGTGATGAAATCAAAGAGACTGATATTGGTAATGAAAGAGATGAAATTGAATAAAATTGATGCCGTGGATGAAAGAGATGAAAACCATGAAATCGATGAAATAATTGACGTTGATGTTGGGGAGGACAATGGTGAAATTAATGTCGCATAAATTCCTTTGAAATCTTGGATTAAAAACTTCAATTGGTAATTATGATATTATACATCAAGATGTAGTTAGAAGAGTATACATGCAAAAGAGTCCTTGTAGCCTCGTCATCATGAGTTTCTGCGGACAAAAAAAGAAACAAAGACGTACAATTTTTTACTAAGTTGTTTGGTAAAATCCCCTTGGTTGGTTGGAATATAGTGTAGTAAAAATGCCATATTTGTTTTTGTCGCTATTTTTTTTGTCCAAGACGTGAACTTTTTATAGTTGAAGGGTTCTTAAATTGGAAAAAGAAAGATAGTCTCAAAAAATATATTGAAAAAGCCGGTAGTGCACATAACCTAGCTTGCTTTTCGTTTTAATCATTCAATAACTAATAATATGATTGTATCGAAACCTAGTTAATTAAACATTTTTTCTCGATTACTAGTTTCAAATAGAATATGCTAGCCAGACAAAATTTCTTACAAATAGTATTATGCACTATTCTGACTGAAACAGCTTAACAAATTTGTGTTCTACAAGATATAATCTACCGCGAAATTAAATAAAGATGACACAAAATATAACGTGGTAAATCCCCAAAGGGAACATCCACAGGCCCCATTCTACAAGTAAATATCCAATATCAAAGAATAAAAAATGCAATAGTTTTAGTTTTATAATTTCACAAAATTAACAAAAACAACCATAATAAGTAAATGACAACTCCCTAGCTTGCTTTCTTCTTTTGACTTGTTGAAGAAATAGAATCAAACCCCTCGGTCATCTTTTGAATTTTTAATCTCACTTTTGTTAGTATGCTTAGAATGTTAGTAAAATATGGAACATGAACGATCTGCCTTAGTTAGTTCTCTCAAGTAACACATAATTCCCCGTAACTTCATAAAACTAACCAATGTATCACATAGTATACGACTTTAGTAAAAGCTAAGCAAATATGCAGCAACACAATATCTATATGAAGTAATACACATGCAGAACACAAAACAAGCTTCCTACATGCTGCAAATAGTATTCAAAATCAAAAACTACTACTCCCTCTTTCTTAAAATTAAAAGACCCATCATATAAAGTGAAATAAATAGACAAAATGGTTGAAGTGAGAATGATAAAACCACTCAATTTGTAGACTTGTCAGCATGGAGAAGGTTCAGAGTTGCATGAGTGGAACTGACTGGTACTAAATATAATCAACTTCCCTTTTACAACTGTCATCTATAATATGTAAAAATAACTTGAAACGACAAATTTTGAGATCAAATCCGATGAGCACTTTTCTCGATAAATAAGGCTGAACTAACTGCTTATATTCACCTAGATTTTGTTTCTAAACATTTTTGCTCAGTTACAATGGATACTAGAGTTTAACGTCAAGTTCAAACTGTTGATCAGAAATCTTCAATCACAGAAAAAATCAAAAATTCACGGAAAATGAAATCAATCACAATATTTTTGTTTAAATTTCACAATCAGATCAATTTTAAAATTACCTTAAAAGTTCTCATGATAAGCATGAGATTTCTGTCCAACTGTTTGCTCATAATTAATTCAACTAACCTCTTAAATCGAAACGAGAGTGTATGATACGACACTTTAGACATAACTGATTATGAACAACGTTCTAACCAGATTTAAAACTTCCAATGACTACATGCTAACGTGTGTTTCAAAACCATCATCTAATATTGTCTATTTAAATAAAAATATGTGTGTGTCAGACCAGAGCACCTATATAAAATTTTTTATATTTATTTTGCATGTTCATATGATGAATTTTTCTATATTATTTTCAGTTCACAATCTTTTGAAATCATGGAGTTGACTTTCACACAACCATAGAGGTAACTTTTATCTCAAAATTTATGTTCATTATCAAGGATGACTTCACACGTCTATGGTGGTAATCCTGTCCTCCAATGAATTTAGAGATGGCGAAAAAACCCGTCATACTCGATACCAGTTGGGCTGCCCCAAACGGACGTGGAGATTACTTGCTTAATCGAGTAATTGAGTCAAGGACGGGGCGGGAGATTCAGCCCAGGACGAGCCGGAGCGAGTACGGGTAATAGGGGCCCAGCTCGCCCCTATTTAATTTTATTTTATTTTTCAAAAATTCAATACTTTAAAAGAAAAACTTCACGAAATTTCATTAATTTTAATAGAATATGGCAACTAAGATTATTTAAAATATATAATAAACAATAAAGACCTTAGTTTATAAAAAATATTTGAATAATTTAACTTTTGAAAATAAATTAATTAATCAAAAATTTTAAGAACTATATTATTGTCCCACTTTAATGAATGTGGGCAATAAAATCAATGATAAATTTTTTTAAAAAAAATTAAATGGGTACGTAAACGAGACAAACGCCTAGTCTCGTCCTTGACCCACCCAGTCCCGCTTTAAACGAGTAAAGGACAGAAAAATGCAGGGTGGGCGGCGGGGGGGGGACTATGAACCTACCCCAATACCATTTCCAAATGAACTTGTCTATTTACACAACATTAAAATGCAATGCGATGAGACATAGCTACTAACCACCTAACATAGCTACTAACCACCTACACTTGAACACATGTCACCTTCAGGTGCCTATCTAGTCACCTTCAGGTGCCTACCTAGTCAGTAACTGGTCACAACAATATTGTCACGTTTTCCTAATGGTGTACTTATCTGACAATAATTTACCATAAGTTAAAATGAGCACACCACACTAACTGGATGTTTCAATTTTATCTCAAAAACTACAAGCCAATAAAAAATTCACATTTTATGACATTTACAAGAAAAGCCCCAATTTTTCTTTTTATTTTTTTCACATTTTTTTCCCATATAAATGCAAAACACATGCAAGCAAAATGAACACATAATAAAAAAAAATTACGTACATCGAATTGCCTTTTAATGTATCATGCATAGGGATGGCAATTGAGCTCGAGGCTCTTGCCAAGCCCCATTTTGGGGTGCCAGGCAAAGCCCGAGCCAACCCATGTAGCTCATCGGCTCAGGCTCA
>NW_019231315.1:0-2910 GCF_002742605.1 Olea europaea var. sylvestris
TTGACACGTTGTTTGATACATGCATTGTTGTCAAATGTCAATTGTATAGGAAAACTGTTTTAAAGTTATACTGTCAAACAGGGTAATGTTGCGTAGCAAATTGTAAACTAAAGTATACGTGTAGCAAGGTTCTTACCGATTGAACTTTACTATTTGTGCATTGATTTTTGATACGTAGGTTGACACTCGCACTGTTGTCAAGTGTCAATTGGATGGGAAAATTGTTTGAAATTTAAACTATCCAACTAGGTAATGTCACGTGGCGAATTGTAAACTAAAGTATACACCATAGTGCACATGTAGCAAGGTTCTTGTCGATTGAACTTTGCTATTCGTATACTGATTTTTGACACGTTGTTTGACACTTGCATTGTTGTCAAGTGTCAATTGGATAGGAAAACTATTTTAAATTTATACTAACAAACAAGGTAATGTCACGTAGCAAAGTTCTTGCCGACTGAACTTTGCTATTTGTACATCGATTTTTGACACGTTAGTTGACGCTCACATTGTTGTCAAGTGTCAATTGAATGGGAAAATTGATTGAAATTTAAACTATCCGACCGGGTAATGTCACGTGGTAAAGTGTAAACTAAAGTGTACACCATAGTGTACGTGTAGCAAGGTTCTTACCGATTGAACTTTGCTATTCGTACACTAATTTTTGACACTTTGGTTGACACTCGCATTGTTGTCAAGTATCAGTTGGAGGGGAAAATTGTTTGAAATTTAAACTATCCAACAGGGTAATGTCACGTGGCAAAGTGTAAACTAAAATATACACCATAGTGTACATGTAACAGGGTTCTTACCGATTGAAATTTACTATTCGAACACTGATTTTTGACACATTGTTTGACACTTGAGTTGTTGTCAAGGGTCAATTGGATTGGAAAATTGTTTGAAATCTATACTGTGAAATAGGGTAATGTCACGTAGCAAAGTGTAAACTAAAGTTTTCACCATAGTGTACGTGTAGCAAGGTTTTTAACGATTGGACTTTGCTATTTGTACACTGATTTTTGACACGTTGGTTGACACTTACATTGTTGTCAAGTGTCAATTGGATGGATAAATTGTTTGAAATTTAAACTATCCAACCGGGTTAATGTCACGTGGAAAAGTTTAAACTAAAGTGTACACCATGGTGTGCATGTAGCAAGGTTCTTACCGATTTAACTTTGCTATTCTTACACTGATTTTTGAAATGTTGTTTGACACATGCATAGTTGTCAAGTGTCAATTGGATGGGAAGACTGTATGAAATTTATACTGTCAAATAGGGTAATGTCATGTAGAAAAGTGTATACTAAAGTGTAAACCATAGTGTAAGTGTAGCAAGGTTCTTACTGATTGAACTTGTTATTTGTGCACTAATTTTTGACACGTTGGTTGACACTTGCATTGTTTTTAAGTGTCAATTGGATCAAAAAACTGCTTGAAATTTAAACTATCCAATCGGGTAATGCGATGTGGCAAAGTACAAACTGCTGTGTACATCATAGTGTACGTGTAGCATGGTTCTTACAGATTAAACTTTACTATTTGTACATTAATTTTTGACATGTTTGTTGACACTTGCATTGTTGTCAAGTGTCAATTGGATGGGAAAATTGTTTGAAATTTAAACTATCCAACCAGGTAATGTCACATGCCAAATTGTAAACTAAAGTATACACCATAGTGCACATGTAGCGAGGTTCTTACCGATTGAACTTTGATATTCGTTAACTAATTTTTGACACGTTGGTTGACACTCGCATTGTTGTCAACTGTCAATTGGATGGAAAAATTGTTTGAAATTTAAAATATCCAATCGGGTAATGTCACGTGACAAAGTATAAACTAAAGTGTACAACATAGTGTACATGTAGCAGGGTTCTTACCAATTGAACTTTGCTACTCGTAGACTAATTTTTGACACGTTGTTTGACACTAGCGTTGTTTTAAAGGGTCAATTGGATGGAAAAATTGTTTGAAATTTAAACTATCCAACCGGGTAATGTCACGTGGCAAAGTGTAAACTAATGTTTACACCATGGTGTACATGTAGCAAGGTTCTTACCAATTGAACTTTGCTGTTTGCGCACAGATTTTTGACACGTTGGTTGACACTTGCATTGTTGTCAAGTGTCAATTGGATGGAAAAATTGTTTGAAATTTAAACTATCCAACCGGGTAATGTGACGTTTCAAAGTGTAAACTATAGTGTACACCATAGTGTACATGTAGCAAGGTTCTTATTGATTGAACTTTGCTATTCGTACACTGATTTTTTACACGTTGTTTGACGCTTGCATTGTTGTCCATTGTCAATTGGATGGAAAAACTTATTTGAAATTTATACAGTCAAAAAAGGTAATGTCACGTAACAAAATGTAAATAAAAATGTATACCATAGTGTACGTACAGCAAGGTTCTTACTGATTGAACTTTGCTATTTGTGCCCTGCTTTTTCACACATTGGTTGACACTTGCATTGTTGTGAAGTGTCAATTGGATGGGAAATTGTTTGAAATTTAAACTATCCAACCGAGTAATGTCACATAGCAAAGTGTAAACTAAAGTGCACACCGTAGTGTACATGTAGCAACGTACTTACCGATTGAACTTTGCTATTTGTACATTGATTTTTGACACGTTGGTTGACACTCGCATTGTTGTCAAATGTCAATTGGATGGGAAAATTGTTTGAAATTTAAACTATCCAACCGGGTAATGTCACGTGGCAAAGTGTAAACTAAAGTGTACACTATAGTGCACGTGTAGCAAGGTTTTTACCGATTGAACTTTGCTATTCGTACGCTAATTTTTGACACATGCACTAAGCCTCTACTTATCTCCATGTTTACCTATAGTGGCTCAACCATCTCCAAACTATCCTATGGTGATTTAACGGGTTAATGATAT
>NW_019231316.1:0-2910 GCF_002742605.1 Olea europaea var. sylvestris
CCCGGCGCAGTTTTTGTTTCCGATCAACCCGTCAAATTTTTGCCCATTTCGACACAGTCGAGAAAAATGACTAAATTGCCCCCCGGCACGATTTTTATATCCGTTCAACCTGCCAAATTTCAGCAAATTCCGACACAGTCGAGAAAAATGACGAAATCGCCCCTGGGGCGGTTTTTGTTTCCGATCAACCAGTCAAATTTTAGTCCATTCCGACAGTCGACAAAATGACGAAATTGCCCCCGACGCGATTATTTTGGTTCCGATCAACCAGTCAAATTTCAGCCCATTCCGACAGTCGCGAAAAATGACGAAATTGCCCCAGGCGCGATTTTTTTTTCCGATCAACCCGTAAAATTTTAGCCAATTCCGACGCAGTTGCGAAAAATGACGAAATTCACTCGTCGCGGTTTTTGTTCCCGATCAACCTGTCAAATTTGAGCCCATTCCGACACAGTCGCGAAAAATGACGAAATTGCCCCCGGCGCGATTTTCTGTTTCCGATCAACCTGTCAAATATTCGCCCATTCCGACAGAGTCGCGAAAAATGACGAAATTGCCCCCGGCGCGATTTTTGTTTCCGATCAACCAGTCAAATTTTAGCCCACTCCGACACAGTCGAGAAAAATGACGAAATCGCCCCTGGAACGGTTTTTGTTTCCGATCAACCAGTCAAATTTTAGCCCATTCCGACACAGTCAAGAAAAATGACGAAATTGCCCCCGGCACGATTTTATTGGTTCCGATCAACCAGTCAAATTTCAGCGCATTCCGACAGTCGCGAAAAATGACGAAATTGCCCCCGGCGCGATTTTTTTGTTTCCGATCAACCAGTCAAATTTCAGCGCATTCCGACAGTCGCGAAAAATGACGAAATTGCCCCCGGCGCGATTTTTTTGTTTCCGATCAACCAGTCAAATTTCAGCGCATTCCGACAGTCGCGAAAAATGACGAAATTGCCCCCGGCGCGATTTTTTTGTTTCCGATCAACCAGTCAAATTTCAGCGCATTCCGACAGTCGCGAAAAATGACGAAATTGCCCCCGGCGCGATTTTTTTGTTTCCGATCAACCAGTCAAATTTCAGCGCATTCCGACAGTCGCGAAAAATGACGAAATTGCCCCCGGCGCGATTTTTTTGTTTCCGATCAACCAGTCAAATTTCAGCGCATTCCGACAGTCGCGAAAAATGACGAAATTGCCCCCGGCGCGATTTTTTTGTTTCCGATCAACCAGTCAAATTTTAGCCCATTCCGACACATTCGAAAAAAATGACGAAATTGTCTCTGGCGCGTTTTTTATTTCCGATCAACCAGTCTAATTTCAGCCCATTCCGACAGTCGCGAAAAATGACGAAATTGCCCCAGCAGGATTTTTGTTTCCGATCAACCCGTCAAGGTTTAGCCAATTTCGACACAGTCGCAAAAAATGACGAAATTGCCCCCGGTGTGATTTTTTTGGTTCCGATCAACCGGTCAAATTTCGGCCCATTCCGATAGTCGCGAAAAATGACGAAATTGCCCCCGACGCGATTTTTTTTCGGATCAACCCGTCAAATTTTAGCCAATTCCGACGCAGTTGCGAAAAATGACGAAATTCACCCGGCGCGGTTTTTGTTCCCGATCAACCTGTCAAATTTGAGCTCATTCCGACACAGTCGCGAAAAATGAAGAAATTGCCCCCGGCGCGATTTTCTGTTTCCGATCAACCTGTCAAATTTTAGCCCATTCCGACACAGTCGCAAAAAATGACGAAATTGCCCCCGGCGCGATTTTTGTTTCCGATCAACCAGTCAAATTTTAGCCCACTCCGAAACAGTCGAGAAAAATGACGAAATTGTCCCCGGCGCGATTTTTATTTCCAATCAACCCGCCAAATTTCAGTCCATCCCGACACAGTCGCGAAAAATGAAGAAATTGCCCCCAGCGCGATTTTTTGTTTCCGATCAACCTGTCAAATTTTAGCCCATTACGACACAGTCGCGAAAAATGACGAAATTGCCCACGGCGCGGTTTTTGTTTCCGATCAACCAGTCAAATTTTTGCCCATGTCGACACAGTCGAAAAAAATGACGAAATTGCCCCCGGTGCGGTTTTTATATCCGTTCAGCTTGCCGAATTTCAGCCAATTCCGAAACGGTCGTGAAAAATGACGAAATCGCCCCTGGCGCGATTTTTATTTCCTCTCAACTAGTCTAATTTCAGCCCATTCCGACAGTCGCGAAAAATGACGAAATTGCCCCGGCGCAATTTTAGTTTTTCCGATCAACCCGTCAAAGTTTAGCCAATTCCGTCGCAGTTGCGAAAAATGACGAAATTCACCCGGCGCGGTTTTTGTTCCCGATCAACTTGTCGAATTTGAGCCCATTCCGACACAGTCGCGAAAAATGACGAAATTGCCCCCGGCGCGATTTTTGTTTCCGATCAACCCGTCAAATTTTTGCCCATTTCGACACAGTCGAGAAAAATGACTAAATTGCCCCCGGCGCGAGTTTTATATCCGTTCAACCTGCCAAATTTCAGCAAATTCCGACACAGTCGAGAAAAACGACGAAATCGCCCCTAGGGCGGTTTTTGTTTCCGATCAACCAGTCAAATTTTAGCCCATTCCGACACAGTCGAGAAAAATGACGAAATTGCCCCCGACGCGATTTTTTTGGTTCCGATCAACCAGTCAAATTTCAGCCCATTCCGACAGTCGCGAAAAATGACGAAATTGCCCCCGGCGCGATTTTTTTTTCCGATCAACCCGTAAAATTTTAGCCAATTCCGACGCAGTTGCGAAAAATGACGAAATTCACCCGGCGCTGTGTTTGTTCCCGATCAACCTGTAAAATTTGAGCCCATTCCGACACATTCGCGAAAAATGACGAAATTGCCCCCGGCGCGATTTTCTGTTTCCGATCAACCAGTCAA
>NW_019231317.1:0-2910 GCF_002742605.1 Olea europaea var. sylvestris
TTCGTTGGCTCGATTCCAATCGAATTAGACTAGCAATTGGCCAAAAAAGAAGAAACGCGAAGTTATCATGAATTCAAAAGCCATTTTAGCTGGCCCGATTCCAATTGAATTAGACTCGCAATTCACAAAAATGAACAAACCTGACGTTATCAAGAAACCAAAAACCACTTTTCATTGGCTCAATTCCAAGCGAATTGGGCTAGCATTTCGCAAAAAATGAACAAACCCGAAGTTATCATGAAATGAAAAACCACTTTTCATTAGCTTGATACCAATCGAATTAGATAAGCAATTTGCCAAAAATGAACAAACACGAAGTTATCATGAAATGAAAAATCACTTTTCATTGGCTCGATTCCAATCAAATTAGACCAGCGAATCGCCAAAATGAAGAAACCCGAAGTTATCATAAAATCAAAAGCAAAATTTTCATTGGCTCGATTCCAATCGATTTAGACTAGCAATTCGCAAAAAATGAACAAACCCGAAGCTATCATGAAATGAAAAACCCCTTTTCATTGGCTCGATTCCAATCGAATTGGACTAGTATTTCACAAAAAATGAACAACCCCGAAGTTGTCGTGAAACGAAAATCACTTTTCATTGGCTCGATTCCAATCGAATTAGACTAGCAATTCGCCAAAAATGAACAAACTCGAAGTTATCATGAAATGAAAAACAACTTTTCATTGGCAAGATTCCTATTGAATTAGACTAGCAATTCGCCAAAAATGAACAAACCCGAAGTTATCATGAAATCAAAATCTACTTTTCATTAGCTTAATTCCAATCGATTTTGACTAGCAATTCACCAAAAATGAACAAACCCGAAGTTATCATGCAATGAAAAACCACTTTTCTTTTGCTGGATTCCAATCGAATTAGACCAGCAATTCGCCAAAAACGAACAAACCCGAAGTTATCATGAAATCAAAAGGGACTTTTCATTGGCTCGATTCCAATCGATTTAGACTAGCAATTCGCCAAAAACGAACAAACCCGAAGTTATCATCAAAATGACAAACCACTTTTCATTGGCTCAATTCTAATCGAATTAGACTAGCAATTTGCCAAAAACGAACAAACCTGAAGTTATCATGAAATCAAAAACCACTTTTCATTAGCTCGATTTAAATCGAATTAGACTAGCAATTCTCGAAAAAATGAACAAACCTGAAGTTATAATGAAATCAATAACAACTTTTCATTGGCTCAATGCCAATCAAATTAGACTAGCAATTTGCCAAAAATGAACAGATCCGAAGTAATCATTAGATCAAAATCCACTTTTCATTAGCTGGATTCGAATTGAATTAGACTACCAATTCGCCAAAATGAACAAAACCGAAGATATTATGAAATCAAAAGCCACTTTTCATTGGCTCGATTCCAATCGATTTAGACTAGCAATCCGCCAAAAACGAACAAACCCGAAGTTATCACGAATCAAAAGCCACTTTTCATTGGCTCAATTCCAATCAAATTGAACTACCAATTCGCCAAAAACGAACAAGCCCGAAGTTATCATGAAATGAAAAACCAATTTCTGTTGGCACGATTCCAATCGAATTATACTAGCAATTCGCCAAAAAGGAACAAACCTGAAGTTAACATGAAATCAAAAACCACTTTTCATTGGCTTGATTCCAATCGGTTTAGACAAGAAGTTCGCCAAAAAAGAACAAACCCGAAGTTCTCATGAAATGAAAAATCACTTTTCATTGGCTCGATAACAATCAAATTAGACTAGAAATTTGCCAAAAACAAACAAACTCGAAGTTAACATGAATTGAAAAACCACTTTTTATTGGCTCGATTCCAATCGAATTAGACTAGCAATTCGCCAAAAATGAACAAAACCGAAGTTATCATGAAATCAAAATCCACTTTTCATTAGCTCGATTCCAATCGATTTAGACTAGCAATTCGCCAAAAATGAACAAACCCGAAGTTATCATGAAAACAAAACCCACTTTTCATTTGCTAGATTCCAATCGATTTAGACTAGCAATTCGCCAAAAATGACCAAACCCGAAGTTATCATGAAATCAAAAGCCACTTTTCATTGGCTTGATTCCAATCGATTTAGACCAGCAATTTGCAAAAAATGAACAAACCCGAAGTTATCGTCAAAATAAAAATTCACTTTTCATTGGCTCGATTCCAATCGAATTAGACTAGCAATTTGCCAAAAACGAACAAAACCGAAGTTATCATGAAATCAAAAACCACTTTTCATTAGCTTGATTCCAATCAATTTAGACTAGCAATTCGCCAAAAATGAACAAACCCGAAGTTATCAAGAAATGAAAAACAACTTTTCTTTTGCTCGATTCCAATCGAATTAGATAAGAAATTCGCCAAAAATGAACAAACTCGAAGTTATCATGAAATCAAAAGGGACTTTCATTGGCTCGATTCCAATCGATTTAGACTAATTTGCAAAAAATGAACAAACCCGAAGTTATCATCAAAATGAAAAAATCACTTTTCATTGGCTCGATTCTAATCGAATTAGACTAGCAATTAGCAAAAAGGAACAAACCTAAAGTTATAATGAAATCAAAAACCACTTTTCATTAGCTCGATTTAAATCGAATTAGACTAGCAATTCTCGAAAAATCGAACAAACCTGAAGTTATCATGAAATCAAAAACAACTTTTCATTGGCTCAATGACAATCATATTAGACTAGCAATTTACCAAAAATGAACAGATCCGAAGTATTCATTAGATCAAAAACCACTTTTCATTAGCTCGATTCGAATCGAATTAGACTACCAATTTGCCAAAATGAACAAAATCGAAGATATCATGAAATCAAAAAGCACTTTTCATTAGCTCGATTTCGATTGATTTAGACTAGCAATTCGCCAAAAACGAACAAACCCGAAGTTATCATGAAATCAA
>NW_019231318.1:0-2910 GCF_002742605.1 Olea europaea var. sylvestris
ATTTGACAGGTTGATCGGAAACAAAAATCGTGCCAGGGGTAATTTCGTCATTTTTCGCGACGGTGTCGGAATGGGCAAAAATTGTACAGGTTGATCGGAAATAAAAACCGCCCCAGGGGCAATTTAGTCATTTTTTGCGACGGAGTCGGGATGGGCTAACATTTGACAGGTTGATCGGAAACAAAAATCGTGCCAGGGGTAATTTCGTCATTTTTCGCGACGGTGTCGGAATGGGCTAAAATTTTACGGGTTGATCGGAAACAAAAATCGTGCCAGGGGCAATTTAGTCATTTTTCGCGACGGAGTCGGGATGGGCTAACATTTGACAGGTTGATCGGAAACAAAAATCGTGCCAGGGGTAATTTCGTCATTTTTCGCGACGGTGTCGGAATGGGCTAAAATTTTACGGGTTGATCGGAAACAAAAATCGTGCCAGGGGCAATTTAGTCATTTTTCGCGACGGTGTCGGAATGGGCTAAAATTCGACAGGTTGATCGGACACAAAAATTGCGCCAGGGGTAATTACATCATTTTTCGGGACGGTGTCGGAATGGGCTAAAATTTGACAGGTTGATCGGAAACAAAAATCGTGCCAGGGGTAATTTCGTCATTTTTGGCGACGTTGTCGGAATGGGCTCGAATTTGACAGGTTGATCGGAAACAAAAATCGTGCCGGGGGCAATTTCGGCATTTTTCGCGACGGTTAAATGGGCTAAAATTTGACAGGTTGATTGGAAACAGAAATCGCGCCAGGAGCAATTTCGTCATTTTTCGCGACGGTGTCAGAATGGGCTAAAATTCGACAGGTTGATCGGAAACATAAACCGCCCCAGGGGCAATTTAGTCATTTTTCGCGACGGAGTCGAAATGGGCTAAAATTTGACTGGTTGATTGGAAACAAAAATCGCGCCGGGGCAATTTCGTCATTTTTCGTGACTGTATCGAAATGGGATAAAATTTGAAAGGTTGATAGGAAAAAAAATCGCGCGAGGGGCACTTTCGTCATTTTTCGCGACGGTGTCAAAATGGTCTAAAATTTAACAGGTTAATCGGAAACAAAAATCTTGTCGGGGGCAATTTCGTCATTTTCCGCGACGGTGTCGGACTGGGCTAAAATTTGACAGGTTGATCGGAAGCAAAAATCGTGCCGAGGGCAATTTCGTCATTTTTCGCGACGGGGTCGGAATGGGCTAAAATTTGACAGGTTGATCGGAAGCAAAAATCGTGCCGAGGGCAATTTCGTCATTTTTCGCGACGGGGTCGGAATGGGCTAAAATTTGACAGGTTGATCGGAAGCAAAAATCGTGCCGAGGGCAATTTCGTCATTTTTCGTGACGGTGTTGAATGGCCTGAAATTTGGCTGTTTGATCGGAAGCAAAAATCGCACCGAGGGCAATTTCGTCATTTTTCGCGACGGTGTCGGAATGGGCTAAAATTCGATCGGTTGACTGGAAGCAAAAATCACGCCGGGGCAATTACGTCATTTTTCGCGACGGTGTCGGAATGGGCTAAAATTTGACAGGTTGATCGGAAACAAAAATCGTGCCGGGGTTATTTCGTCATTTTTCGCGACGGTGTCGGAATGGGCTAAAATTTGACAGGTTGATCGGAAACAAAAATCGTGCCGGGGTTATTTCGTCATTTTTCGCGACGGTGTCGGAATGGGCTAAATTTTGACAGGTTGGTCAGAAACAAAAATCGTGCCAGGGGTAATCTCGTCATTTTTCCTGACGGTGTCGGAATGGGCTAAAATTCAACAGGTAGATTGGACACAAAAATCGCGCCAGGGGTAATTTCGTCATTTTTCGTGACGGTGTCGGAATGGGCTAAAATTTGGCAGGTTGATCGGAAACAATAACCGCCCCACGGGCAATTTAGTCATATTTCGCGGCGGAGTTGGAATGAGCTAAAATTTGACAGGTTTATCAGACACAAAAATCGCGCCGGGGGTAATTTCGTCATTTTTCGCGACGATGTCGGAATGGGCTAAAATTCGACAGGTTGATCGAAAACAAAAACCGCCCCAGCGGTAATTTAGTCATTTTTCGCGACGATGTCGGAATGGGCTAAAATTTGACAGGTTGATCGGAAACAAAAATCGTGCCAGGGGTAATCTCGTCATTTTTCCCGACGGTGTCGGAATGGGCTAAAATTCGACAGGTTGATCGAAAACAAAAACCGCCCCAGCGGTAATTTAGTCATTTTTCGCGACGATGTCGGAATGGGCTAAAATTTGACAGGTTGATCGGAAACAAAAATCGCGCCAGGGGTAATTTCGTCATTTTTCGCGACGGTGTCGGAATGGGCTAAAATTTGGCAGGTTGATCGGAAACAATAACCGCCCCACGGGCAATTTAGTCATTTTTCGCGGCGGAGTTGGAATGAGCTAAAATTTGACAGGTTTATCGGGCACAAAAATCGCGCCGGGGGTAATTTCGTCATTTTTTGCGACGGTGTCGGAATGGGCTAAAATTCGACAGGTTGATCGAAAACAAAAACCGCCCCAGCGGTAATTTAGTCATTTTTCGAGACGGTGTCGGAATGGGCTAAAATTTGAAAGGTTGATCGGAAACAAAAATCGTGCCAGGGGTAATCTCGTCATTTTTCCCGACGGTGTCGGAATGGGCTAAAATTCGACAGGTAGATTGGACACAAAAATCGCGCCAGGGGTAATTTCGTCATTTTTCGCGACGGTGTCGGAATGGGCTAAAATTCGACAGGTTGATCGAAAACAAAAACCGCCCCAGCGGTAATTTAGTCATTTTTCGCGACGGTGTCGGAATGGGCTAAAATTTGAAAGGTTGATCGGAAACAAAAATCGTGCCAGGGGTAATCTCGTCATTTTCCCGACGGTGTCGGAATGGGCTAAAATTCGACAGGTAGATTGGACACAAAAATCGCGCCAGGGGT
>NW_019231319.1:0-2910 GCF_002742605.1 Olea europaea var. sylvestris
CCGCTTCGGGTGTAATTTCGTCATTTTTCGCGACTGTGTCGGAATGGGCTAAAATTTGACAGGTTGATCGGAAACAAAAACCGGGCCGGTGGCGATTTCGTCATTTTTCTAGACTGTGTCGGAATTTGCTAAAATTTGACTGGTTGATCGGAAACAAAAATCGCGCCGGGGGCAATTNNTTGGTGGACCAAAAAAAAAACCCGCGCCGGGGGCAATTTCGTCATTTTTCTCGACTGTTTCGGAATTGGCTTAAATTTGATAGGTTTATCGGGGACAAAAATCGCGCCGGGTGTAATTTCGTCATTTTTCGTGACTGTGTCGGAATTGGCTAAAATTTACTGGTTGATCGGAAACAAAAATCGCGCCGGGGGCAATTTCGTCATTTTTCTCGACTGTGTCGGAATGGGCTCAAATTTGACTAGTTGATCGAAAACAAAATTCGCGCCGGGGGCAATTTATTCATTTTCCTCAACTGTGTCGGAATTGGCTGAAATTTGGCAGTTTGATCGGAAATAAAAATCGCGCCGGGGGCAATTTCGTCATTTTTCTCGACCGTGTCGGAATGGGCTCAAATTTGACAGGTTGATCGGGAACAAAAATAGCGCCGGGTGTAATTTCGTCATTTTCCGCGACTGTGTCGTAGTTGGCTGAAATTTGACTTATTGATCGGAAACAAAAATCGAGCCGGGGCAATTTCTTCATTTTTCGCGACTGGGTCGGAATTGGCTAAAATTTGACAGGTTGATCGGGAACAAAAGTAGCGCCGGGTGTAATTTCGTCATTTTCCGCGACTGTGTCGTAGTTGGCTGAAATTTGACTTGTTGATCGGAAACAAAAACCGCGCCGGGGGCAATTTCGTCATTTTTCTCGACTGTGTCGGAATTGACAAAAATTTGGCAGTTTAATCTGAGATAAAAATCGCGCCGGGGGCAATTTCGTCATTTTTCTCGACTGTGTCGGAATTGACAAAAATTTGGCAGTTTAATCTGAGATAAAAATCGCGCCGGGGGCAATTTCGTCATTTTTCTCGACTGTGTCGGAATTGACAAAAATTTGGCAGTTTAATCTGAGATAAAAATCGCGCCGGGGGCAATTTCGTCATTTTTCTCGACTGTGTCGGAATTGACAAAAATTTGGCAGTTTAATCTGAGATAAAAATCGCGCCGGGGGCAATTTCGTCATTTTTCTCGACTGTGTCGGAATTGACAAAAATTTGGCAGTTTAATCTGAGATAAAAATCGCGCCGGGGGCAATTTCGTCATTTTTCTCGACTGTGTCGGAATTGACAAAAATTTGGCAGTTTAATCTGAGATAAAAATCGCGCCGGGGGCAATTTCGTCATTTTTCTCGGCTGTGTCGGAATTGGCTGAAATTTGAAAGGTTTATCGGGAACAAAAATCGCGCTGGGTGTAATTTCGTCATTTTTCGCGACAGTGTCGGAATTGGCTGAAATTTGACTGGTTTATCGGGGACAAAAATCGCGCCGGGTGTAATTTCGTCATATTTCGCGACTATATCGGAATTAACTAAAATTTGACTTGTTGATCGGAAACAAAAACCGCACCGGGGGCAATTTCGTCATTTTTCTCGACTGTGTCGGAATTGACAGAAATTTGGCAGTTTAATCTGAGATAAAAATCGCGCCGGGGGCAATTTCGTCATTTTTCTCGACGGTGTCGAAATTGGCAGAAATTTGACAGGTTTATCGGGGACAAAAATCGCGCCGAGTGTAATTTCGTCATTTTCCGCGACTTTGTCGGAATTGACTAAAATTTGACTTGTTGATCGGAAACAAAAAGCGCGCCGGGGGCAATTTCGTCATTTTTCTCGACTGTGTCGGAATGGGCTCAAATTTGACAGGTTGATCGGAAACAAAATTCGCGCCGGGGGCAATTTCGTCATTTTCCTCGACTGTGTCGGAATTGCCTGAAATTTGGCAGTTTGATCGGAAATAAAAATCGCGCCGGGGGCAATTTCGTCATTTTCCTCGACTGTGTCGGAATTGCCTGAAATTTGGCAGTTTGATCGGAAATAAAAATCGCGCCGGGGGCAATTTCGTCATTTTCCTCGACTGTGTCGGAATTGCCTGAAATTTGGCAGTTTGATCGGAAATAAAAATCGCGCCGGGGGCAATTTCGTCATTTTCCTCGACTGTGTCGGAATTGCCTGAAATTTGGCAGTTTGATCGGAAATAAAAATCGCGCCGGGGGCAATTTCGTCATTTTTCTCGACTGTGTCGGAATGGGCTCAAATTTGACAGGTTGATCGGAAACAAAAATCGCGCCTTGGGCAATTTCGTCATTTTTCTCGACCGTGTCGGAATGGGCTCAAATTTGACAGGTTTATCGGGAGCAAAAATCGCGCCGGGTGTAATTTCGTCATTTTCTTGACTGTGTCAGAATTGACTTAAATTTGACTTGTTGAACGGAAAAGAAAACCGCGCCGGGGGCAATTTCGTCGTTTTTCTCGACTGTGTCGGAATTGGCTGAAATTTAGCAGTTTGATCTGAAATAAAAATCGCGCCGGCGGCAATTTCGTCATTTTTCTCGATTGTGTCGGAAGTGGCTGAAATTTGACAGTTTGATCTGAAATAAAAATCGCGCCGGTTGCAATTTCGTCATTTTTCTCGACTTTGTCGGAATGGGCTCAAATTTGACCGAACGATCGGAAACAAAGATCACTCCGGGTGTAATTTTGTCATTTTTCACGACTGTGTCGGAATTGGCTAAAATTTGAGTGGTTGATCGGAAAAAAAATCGCGCAGGGGGCAATTTCGTCATTTTTCGCGGCTGTGTCGGAATTGACTAAAATTTGACTTGTTGATCGTAAACAAAAATCGCGCCGGGGGTAATTTCGTCATTTTTCTCGACTGTGTCGGAATTGGCTGAAATTTGACAGGTTTATCGGGGA
>NW_019231320.1:0-2909 GCF_002742605.1 Olea europaea var. sylvestris
GATAATCCACTTTTATTCAATATTCTTATTCAATATATATTAAACATATATTTAACATGATTAGATCCTATTCCTAGTCCGTGCATTGATTTACATGATTTATCACACAATGCCATAGATATTATTCCTAATATCTATTGCCCATATGTTGATTTTGTCGCATTCTGACTTAATTTATGCATTCCTACAACACAACAAGCAGCTATTATCTAATTGGTGATTAAACAATCAAATAATTCAATGAAATTGCAAAAAACCAATCAAGAAAAATAAAGAAATATTAAACTAATTGTCTTGAACAAATAGCAAGGTTCATTATTTATCTAATACAATGGAAAACTTAGTCTAACATTCTTATAATTAAATTATACAAAAATAATTGAAAAAGCGTCGCTCGAAAATAAGAAAGATGGAAGAAGTAGGAGAAATCAATGTTCTTTGCTCAAATCCTGAAATCGAGCTATGAATTTTCAAAATTCTTGTATGATTCACGTTGAATTGTTGTATAGAATTGTTATTCGCCTCCAAAATATGTAGAATATAATAAGATTTAGGTTGAATGTAGTTTTTTCAAGTTCTAGTCAAGTACGGTATTTAAAGGATGCCAAAAAGATTGCATTGAATTGTTGCCAAAATAAAAACAAGCAAAATCTTTTTTTTCCCTATTTTTGTACTGAGGCACGCGCCTAGCTAGTTTGGGACACCTCAAGCACCTGTCTCGCCTAATTTTCGACGGCTGAATAGCTTTCAATATTCTTTATATAACTTTTTCTCCCAGTCGTTGGAAAGCTGACTTAGAGGGCTATAATTATTTTAGAAGTATCACTTTTCTAATTCGAAAGTTTGCTAAGCCAAAATTGGGTATCAAGATGTGGCTAAAAATCTGAGACATAACTTTTTCGGTTGAAAGTTGACATGTGATAATACTTTGACTATAGCCCCAAACTTTGAGTTTGCTTTATTCGGCCATTTCTCTCTTGCAATCTTGCTCATTTATCTTCCAATTAAATACTTGGTATTTTCGATATTCATTTTATTGCTCGTCTCATATATAAATTGTTTGCAATTTAGTTCTCGACTTTTGGATTTCACCATTTTTCATTATTTTTGCATTCCTTTCTTCAATTATTTATCAAACATCGAATTTTACCTACAAAATGCAATACAAAACAAAATTAAATAACATTTTATCCAAAAAAAAATTAAAATATCATCATTTAGAATCTCGAATAAGTGTAATACACTTATCATACGTATTTTTAGAGATTTTTCAATTTCAATTCCAAAATGGCCACCAACTCCAAAACGTTGGATTGCATTGATGGGATCTAATTTATGCAAAGAATATTACAGAATAGATGCTAGCAACTTCTTCACTTCTTCTTCTAAACTTCGACATTCTTTCTCTTCATTGGGTAGTATAATTCATGTTAGAGTACAGTGACCCAAATTCTGTTTTGCTTGGCTCAAAATGTTTGCAGTTCGACATATATGGTTAACTAAATTTTGAGAGAAAATGGGGCCTATGGTGCTAGCGAAGAGTTTCATAACATCATATCATTCGAAGTAGTCACATATCTTGTAATCATCTTTGATATAGGGAATTTCTTCGTATCTGCCCGTGATTCTTCATGTCTTGAATTTTCACGCAAGTCTTGTTTTGATGTTATTATTTTTATATTGTCTATTCTCGTTTTTGCGTAATAACCCATATATCCATGTATAAGCATGTAACACATTAATATGAAAAATCTTGCAATATGTTGTAGCAAAAATAAAATTTTCAGAAAAAAATTTATAAAAATGGGAAAAAAGTGTAACTGTACGGTGTTGAGAACACTATTTGATAGCCATTTTTGGGAAGAATGGGTTTTTGAGTAATAATTTTTTGGAAAATGTGTGGTTAAAAATTAGAAAGGAAAATGCCATATTAACGGAAGAATTTGGCCATATTGTTTGATAGAAGACAATGTGGCATTTTGTGATTAGATGAAAAATGTGATTATATTTTAAACAGTCTAATGATAAAACATCACGTGACATTATGTCAACTATTGTATCAACAACTATATCACTATAGCATGATTCAAGTAGAAATAAATGTTGAGTTTATGTGAAAAATATTTTATTATGAAAATGTATGGTTGAAAATGAATACAAGAAAGAAAGAGTTTTGAAATAATAATTGCCAAATAGAAGCATAAATACACTTGCAGTATAATTATACGAGTGAAATGAATCAAACTAGATCGAATAGAATTTTAATTAAATTTGCATCAAAAAATTAAAATTTAATTTGATTATTATATCTAATATTAGCAATTTTCTTTGGCTTGTTATTTAAACTATACTTAGATAGATATAAATTCATCTTGATCTGTAATCAAAAAAAGATAATGAAAATAACTCTTATCGTTTAAGGATTTTTTTCAATATAAAGGATATTTTACGAAGTTTACCATAAATATTTCAAAATGGTACCAAGAATCTATCTCAACAACTGAAAAATATGTTCCAAAAATAATATGAAAAAAGTAAAGCGAAATAGAAATTAAATAATAGCGAACATTCAATCTGAAAGACGCATTGAGAAGTTTTCAATGAGTGCTTCTACTCGGTACCAAGAACATATCCCAACAAGTGAAAACAAGTCAAAGATATAAAATCAAATTGAGAATTAAAAAATAAAATAAAATAAGATTATTAAATACATTCCTAAAGGTCATCTTTTGCTCGTTACTTATTTTGGACCTGTAGCACGCTATAAATGAAAATTTTCTAGATCCACCATTGAGTGAATAAGACACGAATAAATGAAGCCGTGGAAGTGACTTAAAATTGTTCACTAAATCAACTTACAACAAAATTTGTCGGCCCGCCATCGTGAACATAACAAGCTAACTTTGCAA
>NW_019231321.1:0-2909 GCF_002742605.1 Olea europaea var. sylvestris
TCGTTTTTGGCGAATTGCTAGTCAAATTCGATTAGAATCGAGTCAATGAAAAGTGGTTTTCGATTTCATGATAACTTCGGGCTGGTTCGTTTTTGGCTAATTGCTAGTCAAATTCGATTGGAATCGAGTAAATGAAAAGTGGTGTTGGATTTCATGATAACTTCGGGGTTTTTTAATTTTTGGCGAATTGCTAGTCTAATTCGATTGGAATCGAGTCAATGAAAAGTGGTTTTTGATTTCATGATAACTTCGGGCTTGTTCATTTTTTACAAATTGCTAGTCAAATTCGATTGGAATCGAGTAAATGAAAAGTGGTGTTGGATTTCATGAAAACTTCAGGTTTTTTAATTTTTGGCGAATTGCTAGTCTAATTCGATTGGAATCGAGTCAATGAAAAGTGGTTTTTGATTTCATGAAAACTTCGGGCTTGTCCGTTTTTGGTGATTTCCTAGCCTAATTCGATTTGAATCGAGTAAATGAAAAGTGGTTTTTGATTTCATGAAAACTTCGGGCTTGTCCGTTTTTGGTGAATTCCTAGTCAAATTCGATTGGAATCGAGCCAGTGAAAAGTGGCTTTCGATTTCATGATAACTTCGGGGTTTTTTATTTTTTGGCGAATTGCTAGTCAAATTCGATTGGAATCGAGCCAGTGAAAAGTGGCTTTCGATTTCATGATAACTTCGGGGTTTTTTATTTTTTGGCGAATTGCTAGTCAAATTCGATTGGAATCGAGCCAGTGAAAAGTGGCTTTCGATTTCATGATAACTTCGGGGTTTTTTATTTTTTGGCGAATTGCTAGTCAAATTCGATTGGAATCGAGCCAGTGAAAAGTGGCTTTCGATTTCATGATAACTTCGGGGTTTTTTATTTTTTGGCGAATTGCTAGTCAAATTCGATTGGAATCGAGCCAGTGAAAAGTGGCTTTCGATTTCATGATAACTTCGGGGTTTTTTATTTTTTGGCGAATTGCTAGTCAAATTCGATTGGAATCGAGCCAGTGAAAAGTGGCTTTCGATTTCATGATAACTTCGGGGTTTTTTATTTTTTGGCGAATTGCTAGTCAAATTCGATTTGAATCTAGTCAGTGAAAAGTGGTTCATGATTTCATGATAACGTCGGGCTTGTTCGTTTTTGGCAAATTGCTAGTCAAATCCGATTGGAATCGAGTAAGTGAAAAGTGGTGTTCGATTTCATGATAACTTCGGGGTTTTTTATTTTTTGGTGAATCGCTAGTCTAATTCGATTGGAATCGAGTCAATGAAAAGTGGTTTTTGATTTTCGAAAAACTTCTGGTTTGTTCGTTTTTAGCGAATTGCTAGTCAAATTCGATTGGAATCGAGTCAATGAAAAGTGGTTTTTGATTTCATGATAACTTCGGGTTTGTTCGTTTTTGACGAATTGCTAGTCAAATTCGATTCGAATCGAGTCAGTGAAAAGTGGTTTTTGATTTCATGATGACTTTGGGTTTGTTAGTTTTTAGCGAATTGCTAGTCAAATTCAATTGGAATGGAGCCAATGAAAAGTGGATTTTGATTTCATGAAAACTTCGGGCTTGCTCGTTTTTTGCGAATTGCTAGTCTAATTCGATTGGAATCGAGTCAATAAAAAGTGGTTTTGATTTCATGATAACTTCGGGTTTGTTCGTTTTTGGAGAACTCCAAGTCAAATTCGATTTGAATCGAGTCTGTGAAATGTTCTTTTTGATTTCCTGAAACTTCGGGCTTGTTCGTTTTTGGGGAATTATTACTCTAAATCGATTGGAATCGAATCAATGAAAAGTGGTTTTTGATTTCATGATAACTTCGGGCTTGTTCGTTTTTCGCGGATTGCAAGTCGAATTCGATTGGAATCGAGTCAATAAAAAGTTGTTTTTAATTTCATGAAAACTTTGGGTTTGTTCGTTTTTGGCGAATTGCTAGACAAATTCGATTGGAATTGAGTCAATGAAAAGTGGTTTTGGATTTCATGATAACTTCGGGTTTGTTCGTTTTTGGCGAATGGCTAGTCAAATTCGATTGGAATCGAGTTAATGAAAAGTGGTTTTTGATTTCATGATAACTTTAGGTTTGTTCGTTTTAGGCGAATTGCTAGTCAAATTTGATGGGAATCGAGTCAGTGCAAAGTGGTTTTTGATTTCATGATAACTTCTGGTTTGTTCATTTTTCGCTAATTGCTAGTCAAATTCAATTCGAATTGAGCCAATGAAAAGTTGATTTTGATTTCATGAAAACTTCTGGTTTGTTCATTTTTGGCGAATTGCTAGTCAAATTCGATTGGAATCGAGTCAATGAAAAGTGGTTTTTGATTTCATGATAACTTCGAGTTTGTTCGTTTTTGGCGAATTGCTAGTGAAATTCGTTCGGAATCGAGCTAATGAAAAGTGGTTTTTGATTTCGTGATAACTTCGGGCTTGTCCCTTTTTGGTGAATTGCTAGTCAAATTCGATTGGAATCGAGTCAATGAAAAGTGGTTTTTGATTTCATGATAACTTCGGGTTTGTTCGTTTTTTGCGTAATGCTAGTCTAATTTGATTGGGATCGAGCGAATGAAAATTAGTTTTTGATTTCATGATAACTTCGGGTTTGTTCATTTTTGACAAATTGCTAGTCTAATTCGTTCGGAATCGAGCTAATGAAAAGTGGTTTTTGATTTCGTGATAACTTCGGGCTTGTCCCTTTTTGGTGAATTGCTAGTCAAATTCGATTGGAATCGAGTCAATGAAAAGTGGTTTTTGATTTCATGATAACTTCGAGTTTGTTCGTTTTTGGCGAATTGCTAGTGAAATTCGTTCGGAATCGAGCTAATGAAAAGTGGTTTTTGATTTCGTGATAACTTCGGGCTTGTCCCTTTTTGGTGAATTGCTAGTCAAATTCGATTGGAATCGAGTCAATGAAAAGTGGTTTTTGATT
>NW_019231322.1:0-2288 GCF_002742605.1 Olea europaea var. sylvestris
CCTCAATCAGTCAAATTTTAGCCGATTCCGACACCGTCACGAAAAATGACGAAATTGCCCCCGGCGTGATTTTTGTTTCCGATGAATCTGTCTAATTTAGACTATTCCGACACCGTCGCGAAAAATGACGAAATTGCCCCTGGCGCGATTTTTGCTTCCGATCAATCAGTCAAATTTGAGCCCATTCCGACACCATCGCGAGAAATGACGAAATTGCCCCCGACGCGATTTTTGTTTCCCCTCAATCAGTCAAATTTTAGCCGATTCCGACACCGTCGCGAAAAATGATGAAATTGCCTCCGGCGCGATTTTTGTTTCCCATCAATAAGTCAAATTTTAGCCGATTCCGGCACCGTCGCGAAAAATGACGAAATTGCCCCTGATGCAATTTTTTGTTTCCGATCAATCATTCATGTTTGAGCCCATTCCGACGCCGTCGCGAAAAATGACGAAATTGCCCCCGGCGCGATTTTTGTTTCCCATCCATCAGCCAAATTTTAGTCGATTCCGACACCGTCGCGAAAAATTACGAAATTACCCCCGGCGCAATTTTTGTTTCCCATTAATCAGTCAATTTTGAGCCCATTCCGAAGCCGTCGCGAAAAATGATGAAATTCCCCCGGCGCGACTTTTGTTTCCCACTGATCAATCAAATTTTAGCCGATTCCGACATCGTCGCGAAAAATGACGAAATTGCTCTAAGCGCGATTTTTATTTCTGATCATCTAGTCAAATTTTATCCGATTATGACACCGTCGCGAAAAATGACGGAATTGCCCCCGGCGCGATTTTTGTTTTCGATTAATCTGTCAAATTTTAGCCGATTTCGACACCGTCGCGAAAAATGACGAAATTGCCCCCGACGCGATTTTTGTTTCCGATCAATCAGTCAAATTTGAGCCCATTCCGACACCGTCGCGAAAAATGACGAATTTGACCCCGGCGCGATTTTTGTTTCCGATCAATCAGTCAAATTTGGACCCATTCCGACACCGTCGCGAAAAATGACGAAATTGCCCCCGGTGCGATTATTGTTTCCCCTAAATCAGTCAAATTTTAGCCGATTTCGACGCCGTCGCGAAAAATGACGAAATTGACCCCGGCGCGATTTTGGTTTCCGATCAATCAGTCAAATTTGGACCCATTCCGACACCGTCGCGAAAAATGACGAAATTGCCCCCGGCGCGATTTTTGTTTTCGATTAATCTGTCAAATTTTAGCCGATTTCGACACCGTCGCGAAAAATGACGAAATTGCCCCCGGCGCGATTTTTGTTTCCGATCAATCAGTCAAATTTGAGCCCATTCCGACACCGTCGCGAAAAATGACGAAATTGACCCCGGCGCGATTTTTGTTTCCGATCAATCAGTCAAATTTGGACCCATTCCGACACCGTCGCGAAAAATGACGAAATTGCCCCCGGTGCGATTATTGTTTCCCCTAAATCAGTCAAATTTTAGCCGATTTCGACGCCGTCGCGAAAAATGACGAAATTGACCCCGGCGCGATTTTGGTTTCCGATCAATCAGTCAAATTTGGACCCATTCCGACACCGTCGCGAAAAATGACGAAATTGCCCCCGGCGCGATTATTGTTTCCCCTAAATCAGTCAAATTTTAGCCGATTCCGACGCCGTCGCGAAAAATGACGAAATTTCCTCCGGCGCGATTTTTGTTTCCCATCAACAAGTCAAATTTTAGCCGATTCCGGTACCGTCGCGAAAAATGATGAAATTGCCCCCGACGCGATTTTTTGTTTCCGATCATTCAGTCCATTTTGAGCCCATTCCGACGCCGTCGCGAAAAATGAAGAAATTGCCCCCGGCGCGATTTTTTGTTTCCGATCAATCAGTCAATTTTGAGCCCATTCCGACTCCGTCGCGAAAAATGACGAAATTGCCCCCGGCGCGATTTTTGTTTCCGATCAATCAGTCAAATTTGAGCCCATTTCGACACCGTCGCGAAAAATGACGAAATTGCCCCCGCGCCGTTTTTTGTTTCCGATCAACTTGTCAAATTTTAGCCCGTTCCGACACAGTCGCGAAAAATGACGTAATTGTCGTCGACGCGATTTTAGTTTCCGATCAACCTGTCAAATTTTAGCCCATTCCGACACTATCGCGAAAAATGACGAAATTGACCCTGCTTCGGTTTTTATTTCCGATCAACCAGTCAAATTTTAGCCCATTTCGACACAGTCGAGAAAAAGGAAGAAATTGCCCCTGCGTGATTTTTGTTTCCTATCAACCTGTCAAATTTTAGCCCATTCCGACACAGTCGCGAAAAATG
>NW_019231322.1:2392-2909 GCF_002742605.1 Olea europaea var. sylvestris
GAAAAATGACGAAATTGCCCCCGGCGCGATTTTTGTTTCCGATTAATCTGTCAAATTTTTGCCGAATCCGACACCTTCGCGAAAAATGACGAAATTGCCCCCGGCGCGATTTTTGTTTTCGATTAATCTGTCAAATTTTAGCCGATTCCGACACCGTCGCGAAAAATGACGAAATTGCCCCCGGTGCGATTTTTGTTTCAGATCAATCAGTCAAATTTGACCCCATTCCGACACCGTCGTGAAAAATGACGAAATTGACCCCGGCGCGATTTTTGTTTCCGATCAATCTGTCAAATTTTAGCCGATTCCGACACCGTCGCGAAAAATGACGAAATTGACCCCGGCGCGATTTTTGTTTCCGATCAATCAGTCAAATTTCGGCCTATTCCGACACAGTCGCGAAAAATGACGAAATTGCCCTCGGCGCTATTTTTTTTCCCCTCAATCAGTCAAATTTTAGCCGATTCCGACACCGTCACGAAAAATGACGAAATTTCCCCCGGCGCGATTTTTGTTT
>NW_019231323.1:0-1324 GCF_002742605.1 Olea europaea var. sylvestris
TCTTCCTCCGTAATTGTTTACGTAATGGATCCCAATCCCTTGAATTTGATTACGGACATGTGGAACTTCTCCCCAGTATTGTGTGCGAATCAAGAAAAAGTTTAAAAGAATACAAAACATGCAAAACATTTAATGGGTGGAATAGTATATTTTTGAATAATGAGTGGTTGAAAATTTTTTTTTTTTCGATTTACCCATAATATTATTTTATAGAAAATTATGTTGTTGAAAATAGGGGAGAAAAAAATGAAGAATAATTTAATGAAAGTCAAACAGGGGCTTAACGAGAATAAATATTAATAGATGAATTTAGAGTGATAGATTTTATTGTTGTTTACTTAAATAATTTTACATAAGATAAAAAAAATTTAATATAAAAATTAAAGTGGATAAATATATATCATTATACATTCTCAAGAAAAATTTTACACATAAATTCAACAAAAAAAATTCTACTTTTTTACGTTCTTTAAAAAAAATTTGAAAAATTTATTTTAGAGTAATGCTTAGTGTACAGGGGCTGCCTCACAGATGTTTTACAGGGTCTCTCATTGTGCAGGGGCCCCACATGTATTAAAAAGAAATAAAATTATGTGGGGTCCACGTATGTGTGTGGCCTGGCAAGTTCCTGTTTCTATAAGCCTAGCATGACTCCTTATTTTAATAAAAATGGAACAGAATCGTATCATAGTGTGTGTGCATGAGATGACAGTTCTCCAATTTCTCAACTTTCATTTCATGTGTTGTGCACGCAAGATTACAAAGGTACAAATCCCTGAAGTGGAAGGATCAAAATTACTAGCCGCCATTTATGACTATAAACTCTGCCAATATATATATGGGGAATTTACACAAATGTCACTAAAATTGAAAATGCAAAAAAAATTTGGACATTCACCAATTTCTTTCAAGAATGTCAATTTTCCCCTACAAAATGTCCACTTTACCCTTTAACACCTTTTTGGAGCAATAAATGCTTGATTTGAATGCAATTAATGTTATGATGTGATTAATTTATTTTTGCTTTAAATTTAATATTGAAGATATGATATTATATTGTATAATAAGATTTTTTTTGATTAAAAAAGGGGTGAAATCTTTACAAAATATACACACACACATACGAATTGAAAGAGCTTTTTCTTCTTCATTATCTCCACTCCATCATCAACAAGGAAACAAGAAAAGCCATTGACAAATTTGAAAGGTGAGGTAGTAGAAAAAAGTTCATCTCATGTCATAGTTGACTACTTTAAATGTTCAATACAATATGATCATATTTAAATAAACCCTTTCAATCTCTTATTCATTGATGTAGTTAATT
>NW_019231323.1:2288-2909 GCF_002742605.1 Olea europaea var. sylvestris
AAATATTTTTTACCAAGAAACAGTTGTACTCGAAGCTTCATGTACTTGCTTTGCAAGAGAAGTTCCAATTCCGGGTAAGCAGGTCAAGCTTGAAAATGTTAACAGTTGTCTGTGTGGATGATAATTGCAAGTGGATGCTACGTGCTTCTACTGTCAAGCAATCTGCAATCTTCATGATCCGTAAGTTCGTTGCAGTTCACACATGTTCCCTTGATTTTCGTCGTAACGCACATCGGCATGCCACTAGTGCTGTAATTGCGGAGCATATTTTGGGAAAATTGGATACTCCATACCGATCATATCCGCCTACTCATATTGCACGTGATATGGAACGTGAGTTTGGTGTGAAAATCAGTTATAACAAAGCACGTAGGGGGAAGCTCCATGCCTTAAATATGCTATATGGTACACCAAGGGACAGTTTTCAGAAATTATCTTCGTACTGTCACATCGTAGGAGAAAGTAATCCGGGGACCGTTACCCACATCAAAGTTGATTCTTGTAATAGGTTTCGTTACTTCTTCGTAGCTTTTGGTGCAAGCATTCGTGGATACATGCAGTACTTAAGACCCGTTATTTGTGTTGATGGCAGTCACTTGAAAGGTCCATACAAAGGTACAC
>NW_019231324.1:0-2909 GCF_002742605.1 Olea europaea var. sylvestris
AGTGTGAGCACTTGCATATTTGGAATGCTTGGATTGTCGGCGTACGAAAAATTGAGTGTAACTTTTGCACACGGTGTCCATTTAAGGCCCGTAAGTACTTTTTGGAAATGTAGCGACCGTTTCAGACTGAACTCACAACTTCATCGTGATGTACGAGAGATTTCGGCCATTTTTTGAAAGAATGTGCACTTGCATATTTGGAACGCTCGGATTGTCGGCGTACAAAGAATTGAGCGTAACTTTTGCACACGGTATCCGTTTTGGGACCATAAGTACTTTTTGGAAATGTAGCGACCGTTTTGGATTGAACTCACCACTTCGTCGTGACGTATGAGGGATTTCGGCCAAATTTCAAAAGAGTGAGCACTTGCATATTTGGAATGCATGGATTGCCGACGTACGAAGAATTGAGCGTAACTATTGCACCCGGTGTCCGTTTTGGGCCCGCAAGTACTTTTTGGAAATGTAGCGACCGTTTTAGATTGAACTCGCCACTTCATCGTAACGTGTGAGGGATTTCAGCTATATTTTGAAAGAGTGAGCACTTGCATATTTGGAACGCTTGGATTGCCGACGTACGAAGAATTGAGCGTAACTATTGCACTCGGTGTCCGTTTTGGACCCGCAAGTACTTTTTGGAAATGTAGCAACCGTTTTAGATTGAACTCACCACTTCGTCGTAACGTGTGAGGGATTTAAGCCATATTTTGAAAGAGTGAGTACTTGCATATTTGGAACGCTTGGATTGTCGGCGTACGAAGAATTGAGCGTAACTTTTGCACACGGTGTCCGTTTTGGGCGCATAAGAACTTTTTGGAAATGTAGCGACGGTTTTGGATTGAACTCACCACTTCGTCGTGACGTCTGAGGGATTTCGGCTATTTTTTGAAAGAGTGAGCACTTGCATATTTGGAAAGCTTGGTTTGTCGACGTACGAAGAATTGAGCGTAACTTTTGCACCTGGTGTCCGTTTTGGGCCCGCAAGTACTTTTTGGAAATATACCGACCGTTTTGGATTGAACTCACCACTTCGTCGTGACGTATGAGGGATTTCGGCCATTTTTTGAAAGAATGAGCACTTGCGTATTTGGAACGCTTGGATTGTCGGCGTATGAAGAATTGAGCGTAACTTTTGCACCCGGTGTCCGTTTTGGGCCCGCAAGTACTTTTTGGAAATGTAGCGACCATTTTGGATTGAACTCACCAATTCGTCATGACGTATGAGGGATTTTGGCCATTTTTCGTCAGAACGAGCACTTGCATGTTTGGAACGCTTGGATTGTCGGCGTACGAAGAATTGAGCGTAACTTTTGCACACGGTGTCCGCTTTGGGCCCATAAGAACTTTTTGGAAATGTAGCGACCGTTTTGGATTGAACTCACTACTTCGTCGTGACGTACGAGGGATTTCGGCCATTTTTTGAAAGAATGAGCAATAATATATTTGGAACGCTTGGATTGTCGACGTACGAAAAATTGAGCGTAACTTTTGCACCCGGTGTCCGTTTTTGGCCCGTAAGTAGTTTTTGGAAATGTAGCGACCATTTTGGATTGAACTCACCACTTCATCGTGACGTTTGAGGGATTTCGACCATTTTTCGAAAGAGCGAGCACTTGCATATTTGGAACGCTTGGATTGTCGGCGTACGAAGAATTGAGAGTAACTTTTGCACATGGTGTCCGTTTTGGGACCATAAGTACTTTTTGGAAATGTGGCGACCGTTTTGGATTGAACTCACAACTTCGTCGTGACGTATTAGCGATTTCGGCCATTTTTCCAAAGTGTGAGCACTTGCATATTTGGAACGTTTGGATTGTCGGCGTACGAAGAATTGAGCGTAACTTTTGCACACGGTGTCCCTTTCGGGCCCGTAAGTACTTTTTGGAAATGTTGTGATCGTTTTAGATTGAACTCACCACTTCGTCGTGACGTTTGAGGGATTTCGGCCAATTTTCAAAAGAGTGAGCACTTACATATTTGGAACGCTTGGATTGCCGACGTACGAAGAATTGAGCGTAATTATTGCACCCGCTGTCCGTTTTGGGCCCGTAAGTACTTTTTGGAAATGTAGCGACCGTTTTGGATTGAATTCACTAATTCGTTATGATGTAAGAGGGATTTCGGCCATTTTTTGAAAGTGTGAGCACTTGCATATTTGGAACGCTTGGATTGTAGGCGTACGAAGAATTGAGCGTAACTTTTGCACCCGGTGTCCGTTTTGGGCCCGCAAGTACTTTTTGGAAATGTAGCGACCATTTTGGATTGAACTCACTAATTCGTCATGATGTATGAGGGATTTCGGCCATTTTTCGAAAGAATGAGCACTTGCATATTTGGAACGCTTGGATTGTCAGCGTATGAAGAATTGAGCGTAACTTTTGCACCGGGTGTCCGTTTTGGGCCCATAAGAGCTTTTTGGAAATGTAACGACCGTTTTGGATTGAACTCACCACTTCGTCGTGACGTATTAGCAATTTTGTCCATTTTTCCAATGTGTGAGCACTTGCATATTTGGAACGTTTGGATTGCCGGCGTACGAAGAATTGAGCGTAACTTTTGCACACGGTGTCCCTTTTGGGCCCGTAAGTACTTTTTGGAAATGTTGCGGCCGTTTTAGATTGAACTCACAACTTCGTCGTGACGTACGAGCGATTTCGCCCATTTTTCAAAAAAGTGAGCACTTGCATATTTGGAACGGTTGGATTGTCGTCGTACGAAGAATTGAGCGTAACTTTTGCACCCGTTGTCCGTTTTGGGCCCGCAAGTACTTTTTGAAAATGTAGCGACCATTTTGGATTGAACTCACCAATTCGTCGTGACGTATGCGGGATTTTGGCCATTTTTCGTAAAAATGAGCACTTGCATATTTGGAACGCTTGGATTGTCGGCGTACGAAGAATTGAGCATAA
>NW_019231325.1:0-2474 GCF_002742605.1 Olea europaea var. sylvestris
ACTGCCTTTACAAGTGTGGGATTAACACAGGATGAGAGCTTCTTACCCTCGGGAAGGCTTGATTCTTTAAACTCAACTTGACTCCATTTGAAATTTCCAGCTCTTTGTTTCGCAGATCGAAAAACACTAGACAGATAACCACTCGTTCTCTCATCCCCCAGATCTGAATGAACTGCATTACGACCCCAGGTGGCTGGAGACCAAGAGCTGGTTTTATCAATGCCAAAACCTGAGTTATTTAACAACCCTCTCTTTGGCTGTCTTTTTGACATGATTGCAAGAGATTTTTTGATCTCTAGAGTCATCTCATCAGCAATCGGGAAGCCATATTCTTTCATCGACCTAACAATGGAAATAGAATCCTCTAAATCTTCTGTATGCAAAGTTGTCTCACGGGATTTTTCGACAACTTTGTTCTTGAGATTAATAAGGTTGGGAACTGCATTCTGGGTGTGCTGTTGAACGTAATAAAGCCCAACAGAGGGCTCATTAGCCACAAATTCTATCATATCAGCCGATTCTTCAGCTATCTGCAGAAACCCGTCGACTGCGGAAAATTGTTGCATCTTCTTGAAGGCAATTGGTTCCCCATCACTGGTGGATTTGCAGAAAACATATTCGAAATTATGAGGAAGTACAAGAAAAGAAAAACATTCCTCAGATAATAAGTTCAGGGAAATTCTCACAAAGCACTACAACTTAAACTGATAAAAAGTATTTGGGAATACACTTGTAACCTTTTCAGCTGTTTGTGAAGTTCATAATTCCTAAACACACTAGAATTTTCTAAAGTTTGGTTTCAAAAAATAAAAGGAAGCTGTTAAAGTTTTGAGTTCCATTTATACGGTAACAGACACAGATGCAGCTTAAAAAGAACATGCATGAGTGTGCATAAAATAACAGAAACAAGGCTGTGAAAAAGCAACAAGCCCAAAACATAGCTTGACAGATGAGTTACTTAGTAGAGAGATATCCTGCACTGTTCTCGAGTATTTCATATAATAGTCTACATCTTCATTTGGTAGCATCAACTATCCTGTCAAGCAAAATCTGGTGACATGAACAACTTAGTTCATCATGAAGAACTACATAAATGAGAACTAATCGGGGATAAAAATAGTGGATAATTTTGCTATCCAGAAGTAAAACCTAAACTCCCTCCTGAGTCCCTGACAATTCCTGCTTATTTGGCATTTTGCTGTTNGGGTTTAATTTGAGAGCCTTTGAGATTAGTTTACAACTCGACTCAACTCAACTCAATACAAATAGACCTTTTATTAGTCTATTGACATTGGTAAAAATTGGTTGTTACACTTGCAATCAAGTACGTACACAAGTGAAACCAAGCCACTCGAACTTGCCCGTGTATAGATCAATTGCTTGGCATACCTAGCTTCAACAACATTGTTTACTGCAAAAGTTTTATTTGACATGGTTTAGAACTTGAAGAGGATCAAAACATGACTTAACCACTTAAGTCATTCATTTCCTAAATTATCCTCAATCGATGCCACCTCCAGTTGTAGGTGTATGTTCTCATTTCTTTTCTTATAATTGTTTTAGTATTTATTAACTAATTCACTGACAGCCTTGATCCATGTTTCTCTTGTCCTGATGCTTGTCCAGCCACTGTCAGCTAGAAAAGTTGAACAAAATCCCTTTAATGTTGACAAAAGGAGCCTTTTGTGTGTCAAGCATTGGAACTTCTTAAATTCATAGCAAAAGAATGGCGAACTAAACAACTTCTGTTAAACTATTTTCTTTACAGAACTGAAATTCAATGTGACCTCTTACTGTTCTTTTCAGTGAGGGAGGCAATAATTTCTCAGTTCTAAATCTTCCCTGTTAAGGAAACAATATTTCCATTTATCAAAATTCCCTCAAAGGATTATAGGTTAAATATGTGGCTTGTTTTTCTACTTGTAAATCCAATGGAAGTCCTTTTCTTCTACAAATAATCTTTATACGACGGATGCCATAATTGAAAAGACCTCTGTTTTCACACGCTGTATACCTAGAAATAGAACCCCTTAAAAAAGAATACTAGCAATTTACACATATAAAGAACTGGCGATGATTTGAGAACACCATTAGACGTTTGTTTCTTGTTATTGAAGAGAGATACATCAATGGAATATTAAATAGCCTTATTCTCAAATAATACAGTCATGCTTCAGAATCGAACGAGAGAAAAAAGTATTATATGCTTCAAGTAAATACAGGTCTAGTGATATCTTACTTGAACATAGATCGTGCATCCAGCAACAAGCTTATTTGCACATAAAACAAACACTGTAAAGCCAAGAGCAATAATTAGTATACCGATAATTCCTGTTAGTTTTGGGATATTATCCATCAGATCTCTTCCATCTTTTAAAAGAAGATCAGATTTCCACTGCATTTATGGGGTGCAGATTCCAGGCCTTAAAGTTCAGACTTGTGAAAAAAAAAAAAAAAAAAAAAAAAAAAAAAAA
>NW_019231325.1:5021-19921 GCF_002742605.1 Olea europaea var. sylvestris
TGCTCCCAAAACTGTTTCGAACAATCAATGGACAAAATGTTTCAGGCTTGGCTACGCATGGCTGGTCCACCGGTGGTCATGAACTCCATCTCCCGCCAAAATTTTATTGTCAAGTCTCGTTATGATTCGGGAAGTTTTTGGCTTCTGAACTGTGATTTTCTTCTGGTTCGTCCATGAAATGTGCTTTCAGCCTTCTCGACAATCTTTTTTGCCATCTAATCTGAGCAGTTTCGATGTCAAGAAAAGTGTTTTCCATGGTAAACACTGCCTATTTGCTGATGTGATATCATTTTTTTCACAATCCACCAACGCATTGGAGATGCTGCGAGGACTTCCACCTTTTTCATTTTCACTTAATTTCTTCTGAAAATTAACCAACCAATGAAGTTAAATGGTACCAAATGCCATCAAATTATCTACATATAAATTATAAGCAATCTGTTGATAAGATTTGACTAATCTAACTATTGTTACAACAACTAAAAATTGAAAGGTAACTGGATGCTGACTTCAAGCTTGAATAATATTTCACGTTGTTGTTCAAATAGAAAGCTTCCGTAATAACTAGAATGAGATTATCTAGTCGAAAAGCCCCTCATCTTGCCAGATATCAACCAAAAAGTCCACCATCTCCTGTAGAATGTATAAATGTACCTGGTTGAGTATGCATAGTATGGTCCCGAACTGATATACGGGTTTGTGCAACAGAGTCTAAATAAAAATACCCTGTTACTACTTACACTAAAAATGAGGAACGGGATCTTGGTAAAGAAAGTCAAGAGAGGGAACTAACATAATATGTTTTAGTTGCAAAGGATATACCCAATTTTTTTGGGAATAATGCTTAGCTTCTTGTTGTATTTGCACTAGTAAAGGTTGGCCAAATTTTATGCGGCAAAAAATTAACTACCCTACTGAAGAAGCCAAAAAGTTGTTTCATAGGATAAACATAATAATTCATACTTTGCTCTTACGCTTCCAAATAAAGCTAATTTAAGGACAACTAGAAGCTTCTTATTGGGTCATCATTCGTGTGAAGTGTATATGCGGTATTTTTTATCCAGAAAACTTACTGGTAAAGGGATTGGCTCGGCGAAAGGGTCATTAGTTGAGAGTAGGTCTTCATAGGTCGTTGACCAGCTGCAAGAGCAAATATCAGAGTAAGTTTCAATGTGTAACAATATAACCTCAGAAATTGAAAATCAATGATGCCATAATATTGCTTCTTGATTGTCAAGGATATATACCACATCGAATAATGCATGACACATAAGGGCTTGAGCAACTCTTCTTAACTAGGTTGATTTTTTAAAGTGTAACTCAAAGTCTTAACATAGTATCAGAGCTCATTAACCTCAAACAAACAATTCGGTCCAATTAAGGCTAAAAAGAGCACATGAATTTTAATATTGATGTTCTCAAATAAACTGTCATCTTACGAGAGCATGTTAAGGAAAATCCAATATCAAATAACAATGAAATGATTTTCATTAACTTTTTCACCACAATAAATACATAAATATGTGTAATGTATATGTAAATGTGTGTATGCGTGTGGAAAGGCACATGTTCAGTATTTTCATTAGCTCAAAGCAGGCAAAGTGTGAACAGTTGGAGAGGAAAACCAGTAAAAAAATCTTTCTTTTGTAAAGGAAACAAAATGACCAAATAAGTATAATAAAATCAGTTGCATTAGCTATTATGTGCCCTAATAACTTACAGCATCATCTTATGGGCAAGACTTTCAGGACGTGGACCTTCAAGACATCAGGAACCGTAGAGCAGAGCCACTATTTGTGCTTGTTGCATATAGTAATAGATCAATCAGACAGGTATACAAACATGTATTAACTCTACACCTAGTCTGAACTTAAATGACACTAGGATCTTCTTCAAGCCATTCATATCATTGCAGCTAAATCAAATAGTGCCACCACTTGAAACTGAAAAAGTGTCCAAAACATTTACTGTGGAAAGTTGAAAAGCACACATTTTGCGTGTCCCTATAGTGCTATTGGCATTCATGGGAGACATAAGCAATTACAGGCAGTACCTTATAATTGGATCCTTTGGCACACTTTTTGACCTCTGAGTTGGATCTCCAATCCATTTTCTTCTGCTCTCGTGCCAAGAAATCGCAGCTACAAACACAGACATATAAAGATCTCTTGTTGACCCTTTTATCTTATTTATAATTGTTTTAACGATGAGCAAAAGGTTTTCCATTTTTCCATCTTAAAAGTTTAAGTTCTTAATGTGGATAATTTATTTTTCATTTATATCTTCAGTGCTCCTCTTGTGGAGGTCATGCTCATTTTTTCTTTGAAGACCTAATGAAATTTCAAAAATGGACTTGGACCCAAAATCTTCACCTCTAATATGGAATTAAATGGCAACCTAATTTAAAAACTTAAGTTGTTAGTGAGAGAACTTCATGCATTTATTTTTGTATCTTCAACAAGCCCCACTATGTGTCGACCAGTTTAATTTTTTTTGACAAACGAAATTCTCACAACTGGGTGGACACAAGATTCGAACCCATGATCTTCAACATTACACAAGTGTCTAAAAACATAACAGAAGATAAATTCTGTGGCATATATTGGAGCACTGGAGATAGTTTGGACATTTATCAAAGGTCACTAGATGGCATAGGTTAAAATAAGCCATCATACTGGTATTTATGATATGCTTCAGGGAAGAGGTCAACCTAAAACGCACAGAATGAGGTAATTAAAAAGGATATTCACCTCTATGGTTTAACTTTAAAGAAGAGAGTCATCTAACTGAATGAACAGGCTTTGTTAAGTATATTTGACCAATACATAGATACATGAGAAGACGAATCATACCATTTACTTCAATTGTACAAGAGCAATGGATGTAACTAAATTCATTCAAAAGATCTAGCCCCTTACCTTTTCCTTTCTTTTGTTAATCTACACAAACATATAATTTTTCCTTGAAAAAACTCTAATTGAGCTATCTATTTCGATAAACTTTCAATCTACGTACCAATAAAGCCAGCAGTGGTAAATGTGATAAATGTTTACTTTCTGAACCCCATGCCATATTTTAGTATCTTTATATACAGTTATACTTTATTCTTCACACATAATTATAAGCAAGACTTACCATGATTGACGAACACAGAAGTGCTTGTGTGATTTTCTGCTGGTTCTTCACACATAATTATAAGCAAGACTTACCATGATTGACGAACACAGAAGTGCTTGTGTGATTTTCTGCTGGTTCTTCACACATAATTATAAGCAAGACTTACCATGATTGACGAACACAGAAGTGCTTGTGTGATTTTCTGCTGGTTCTTCACACATAATTATAAGCAAGACTTACCATGATTGACGAACACAGAAGCGCTTGTGTGATTTTCTGCTGGCTTTTTCGATTCGTTAACTGTTGTCGGAGTCTCCAAAGTTATCTTCTCATTTCTGCAGGAAGTTCCAATATCCACTTCCATAATGACTAGACTGGAAAACCATCCCCTTCCCCAATGAGAGAGTAAATATCAACTTGTTTCTTCAAATGTCCTCTTAAGATTGTATCAAAAGGTATAGTTTGGACGAAATTAAGCAAGGATTCGAAACTACTGTTCTGCATAAAAGAGGTTCGTTTTCAATAAAAACGATAAAGAACAAAATTAGAATGAATCAGAATGGAGAAAAATGATCTTTGCAAACTTTAATAAAATAAAACAGTTGAAATTGTAATGCATTTATCCAAATTCAACTTTCATAGTGATTATATGCCCCGTTTATTTGCATATTAGCATGAGTTTCCCTAAGGCATAATACGGTAGGTAAAATTCAACAAAATAGAAAGAAGAACGTCCAACTGAAATATGGGATAAGTTTTAACTGCAACTGTGATCTCAGCTTGTAAAAAGCAGAGGCTTTTCAACTCATAAAAGGAGATTTCAAAAGTTCAAAACAATATGCAGATGTATAAAACAAACCCAGAGAAGCTAATAAAATATTAAATCAGAGCATAAAGAAGGTTGAGAACTTGAATAAACTCACTAAAAGAGTTCCAACTCTCAGGCTCTCTGATTCGATATTTACCAACAAACAATAAGCATAGAAGTAAAGAGATCATTCACAGTTTTTATATACTTCCTTAGACCACAGACTCGTGAAAGGTATAAACGAAATAAGGTGTGGGAGACAGTAATACGGAGAAAAGGGCAATAAGCTATCAAAAAAGATGTGGGTTAGTGATTAGATATATCCTTCACATCTTCTGGTGATTCACATGTCATCATCAAATGATACAAGTCTTGGATAAGAGTACACAACAAACTAAAATAGACTTGCTGACGATCCTTTACTCAAACAACATCTAAGATTCCTTGAACAATGTTATAGAATACAACAAGTAAATCCTTAACCATCTTGAGAATAAAGAATGTTCTTGTGAATTATGCAGTACTTGGTGTCAGCCTAGGACAAAAATTAGTGAAAGATTACTTGCTTTTCCAGCAATTATTCTCCCAACCAATCAAATTCTTTACACTGTTAGATCCTAACCATCACTAGGCACAAAAAGAGAGCTCGATCCTCTGGTTTCCTCCATTCATTCCCTTCTATCCCGGTTACCCCTTCAATTCAGAGTAATAAGTTCAAAGGAGTGGTGGGTCAACCTCGACTATGCTATGTATAAATGATCCTTTCATTTTTCAAGAAAAACCAGGTGGAATCACAAGGACCTCCCTTTCGAGGTACAAAAAGACTAATTTTTCTTTCAACCCGTAGAAGGCTACTGCTCGTTCACATCGTCAACAAACAATGTGATTAATTACCACATGCACGAATAACATCATCCCCAAAAGAAAGTCAACGAAATTCTCTCAAATAATAATAATAAATAAAAAGAAGCAAATTCAAACCAAAACCAAAATTGATCTTTCACAAAACACGTTAATCTTTTTCCACAATTAGCAATTCCTAACCCCATTAATAATTAAACGTGATAAAAGATTCATACACTTTACAAAGGCAACCAATAGAAAAAATGAATATTCTCAAAGCAATAAAATATTAAAAAAATAAAAAAGAAAAAGAGACAAGAAAAGAATAGGCAAGAAATGTTATACCTTTTGTAGGGCTCTCCCTCTATGGAACGGGCAAGTAAAAGAGGCAAACAAAGAATCAATTGAGACGAGAAGAGGGTGTATTTATAAAAGAGAGAAACGAATTTTATATCATTTTCATTGATTTGGTGGCATCCTGTTTGTCAGTTTCTGCCAGTGTCGTGATTTATTTCTCTCTCTCTTCTTTCTGACGTGGATGCGCTGCCTTTGATTAAGTTACACGTTTTTTCGTGGTTTCACGTGATCACGACATTGAGCCATTTGATCTCCATTAAATTATATTTCATAAAATAATATTACATGTAAATCGAAAATTTTTCTTTCTTTTTTAACCATTTATTTTTAAATTAAAAAAAAACCATTCCACTTATTTTTTTTCCAAAAAATGGTGGCCAAACAGGGGCTAAGCCCCATTTAGTAGATTTTAATTTTAAAAATTAATGAAACGTGAAATTAATAAAAATTGTGAGTACTATAAAATGCATAATCGAAAATGAGCTTTTAAAAATTCAGATTAAATAAATACTGCTAAAAAATATTAAGTAGGACAGTCAAAACGCTTGTTATGGGTCAGGCCGAGCTTCTAAAAATATTGGGGGTCCTATTTGGTCCAGCTAAAAAATTTGATTAAAAATTTAAAATATAAGTAAAATTCAATAATTAATTTTAATTATGCATTTTGCAGACCCCATAATTTTTTTAATCCATATTATATCAACTTCTTTTAACATTTACTAACAATCTAATTATAATCAAAATCAAGCGGGGGCTTGTTACTGTTGAAAAGTTTATATGGATACGGACTTGAGAACTTGGCCCAACATGGTCCCGTAACCTCTGTTGAATCAAGTCGAGTAGCCCCAAACAAGACTACGCCTACTTCACGCTTGTAAAATAAAGTTTTAAAACTCTAAGCTGACATGACATGGTCTCGAAAATATTTTAGATTGTGTTGAGGAAGATCACTATAAAGAGTGATCTATGTATAGAAAATGCACTAGGTTAGGTCTTGATTCAACCTATGTTATCCTCCTAAAAAATTTGCCCTCGTATTTTGATCATTTGTCAATATTAGACACCATCAGAATTAGTGATATTACGTAGGCTCATCGTTCTCTATGTCAATATTAGACATCATCTTCCGTTTCCAAATTTTCAAAAATGGTTGTGATGCCCTCAGCCTTTTTATTGGCACCATCCACCCCAAAAAATAGACAGAGTTGGTCCTTTTTTCACAGTTGTCGTTTATTTTGACCATTAAGATTACGTAAAATGAAAACTATGTCCTCCCCTTAATGAAAACTAAAAATAAAAGTAAAAAAAAATTCAAATAAATAAGAGAATAAAAAAATTTGACAATAAAAAATTAAAAAAAAAATGTTATCTTCTCCACCTAAATATCCCCAACCCCCATTCCCAACAACAATTTTTGATGCCATGCTACCACAACTAACAACCATCCCCCACGTCACCCTACCTTATCTTCCAAAAATTCTCGATAGTGACATCTTGATCCCGTCCCACTCCGTTGTCATCCTGAGCGGATAAAGGGAGTCCTAAGCTGTAGTTGGAGCCCGGATCAAAATTCACATGAAATATTCTTTTTTATACTATTGCCCTGGTCCCAGCCCAAGATAAACTTCCAACATGAATTTCACTAACCTACTCTCCACCCAACCTTGCCAAACGCATAATTTTTAGTCCAAAAGTAATTTGGAAAGGAAAAATTACCTTCGTCCCTAATTTTGAAGCTTCAATTTAAAAAATCAGGTATTAATAATATTTGATCAAAAATCAGGTAAATCCCACCTCCACCCCCACCACTCCAATTAGTCTGATTCCCTTTCTTTGCCCTAAGTCGCTCAATAAAATTGAATTAAAATCTAATTTAGCTTTCCATTTTTGATTTGGTTCTCAAATCCTTTTTCAAGTTCCAATTTGAATTCCCTTGCGGTTTAACAATATGAAGAGAAAAAGTTGCAGCTGAGAGTAGGGATTGAAATTCATAGGTAGCGTCGTCATCATTTTTGATGGTTTTAGTAGGGCTATTCAAGAACGACATATTGGAACGCATAGGCTGAGTTCTTAAATAGTTCATGTTATTGGATGATTTGTTGAATCTATTGAATTCTGTGAGCGTGGGAGGATCTAGAGGGTGGCAGGAATGGCGGGTCGCGGTGGTTGGTTTTGTACAGAATTTGTATCTTGGGCTTGTTAACTCGAAAAAAATGTGCATAGCCAACATGGCGATAGAGATGGAAGTGATGGTGAAGGAAGGGGGAGTGGCGTGAGGTGAGGTGAGGTGAGGTGGGGTGAGAAGAATTAGGACAAATTGTGACCAGTTAATTGTATAAAATGTGACTAATAAATGATTATTACCTACTAGTTGTTTGGTTTGTGATTTTAATATGTGATTGTGACCTAAAAGTTATATGATTTAAAACCTGTTAATTGTTTACTTTGTGACTAAATAGGTGGTCGTGGCCATCAAGTGTGCAATATATGATTGACTTTGTGTGATTTGTAATTTAGTATGTGATTGTGATTTATAACTTGTGAGGCATGTGATTGTAACCAGTTTAATTCAACTATAGGTCATAATATTTATCAAATGTCACACATGTACTACTAGATTTTTGAATTTCTTTTTACAAATTTGTGTTGGTGGGGATTAAAATTAGATTTTTAGTAGATTTGATAGAAATTGATTAAATATGTGATTAAAAAATTGTGGAACCCATAAATATATGTTTAAAATTAATTGTTGATTTTGACTTAAATTAAAATTCGAATTTTAATTTGTAACATACAGAGGCTCACATATCTTAAGCCAAATCCAGCCTAATGGTGGCAACGAATCGGCTTGAGCCTACTCACGAGCTCAAGCTTAGGGCTCAATATCAACTTGTCAAAAAAAATAAATAAATAAGTAAATGCTCGAACTTTTTGGACTCGAGTCGAGCCCAGGCTGGGCTCGTCCACAAAAAATGAGGCTTGGCTCTAGCCTTTGTCGAGCCGAGTCGGTTCACAGACTTTGCCTTTTTTTATTCGAATATACAAAAAAGTTGATTGTTAATTTATAAATTACAAAATTAATTTAAAAACTATAAAATTAATTTACAAGTTGTTGAATTAAAAAATAAATAAATTAATAATGCCAGTGGGGCTCCCATCAACCACCAGGGGTAGCAGGCATTTACACTTGCTTTTTCAATATTAACTAGCCTGCAAAAGCCAGCATAAAAAGTTGGTCACACGAGCCCACATATGGGCCAGCTGGTATTTGGGCTCTTGCGGCTCATAGACTGGCTCAAGTTTGGGTCAAATCTCATTTTTTAAGGTTTGCTTGAGCCTTGATTCGTACAAATGAGTTCCAGACTGACGGGCTTGTTTCCCACCACTATTCCAACCTTTCATCCTCCTCCACTCTCTCGCACCTCACACCAAATCACAATCAAATTTTATCATTTCCAAATCATCCAAATTTTCAAGCCCCAAATATTGGCCTCTCCTTGTCCCAATCAATCTTCACCACCACCACAAAACTCGAAACCCGTCAAATAATCCTCTCACAATATGCAAATCAAATTTTCGATTTCTCATTGATGGAGGCAGTAGTTTTTGGGGGTGATTGGCGATAACTTTCACTCAAATTTGGAATCGCTCACGTTATGATTGCAACTTTATTTTCCTCCTCCATTGGTGTCTAGATCTAAAAAATTTTGGTGGTGTTTCATGCAAATTAGATAGAGGTGATGGACGGATGGTTTTTGGATGTTTAAGGTTTATGGTGATCTACAATTTTAACGATTTTAGGTTCGACGATCCATTGTGACGAAGACGGTGATATAGGTGATATTGATGCATGAATTAATAAGTTACAACACTAAAAAATTATACACATTAACCACCGTATATTTGGTGTGGTGCATAGATTAGTAATACATAAATTATATACAATGTGATACTAGTGGGTACAATTTTTTTGTATCAATAGGTGAACGTTGATAGTGATGGAACGGCGGTAATTGTGAGATGGTGCTATGTTGTATTTTAAATTATATTTAGAAAATTACATACATAATAATAGCAATAACATATAGTGAAAGTTGCAATTTTAAAAAAATTACATATATTATGACACGATTAAATCTAAAAACACGAGAACAATTATCTACATCATAGTAAAAATGACAGATTTGAAGTCATTTAGCCCCAGTTTGTTTCCACTTGTTTGAAGACAAATGTATTTTCAGACTGTTTTTCTGCCAGCACATAAGATCCATGTGAAAGAAAAAGTCAAAAAACCAGTGGTGAATGAAAAGCATATTCACCTAGGATTACGTATGGAAAATATTGAAATCGTACTTTTCAGCAGTATCGCGATTGTCTTTTTTGCTGCTTTTGTTGTCGGTTACTTCATTCTTTAGATAGCAGCATGAATTTCATTCGGGTCCTTAATTCCAGTCGAATCGCGAGCAAAGCTCGACACTGCTAGCGAAACTCTACGACAGAGCATTTCCAGCTTATGCCTATAGCTTTCCCCATGCCTTTGCAGGGCTACGACCGCCTAACATAGGGGCCCGAGGTACGGTAAACTCGGCCAAAATATGAACCCAAAGGGCCCGACACGCACAATCCTATCCTATTCGAGTTTACCCCTTGCACTTCGGACAGACAACTTACATTATTGCGATGGTCAGAAAATATATTGAAATTGGGCAAAAAATTGAAAACAAATTGAGACTTATTTTTAAAATACTTTTAACTTGTCTGATTTTAGAATTAATGCCCCTAAATGTTTTTGGCAAGCTGGTAAGGGGACAAAGGCGGAGAAGGAGATATGGGACTTTGACGGGTTTAAAGAAATTAGCTAACTATTATTGCGAAAATAACCCAATTTTATTTACATAGATGATCCTCTCAAAACGGTAACTCGTTTTCAGCTTTGACAAAAAAGAAAGAAAAAACCAGATAATTCTTGCGTATAAGAAAACTCACTATTAACAAAATTATTCGATCTTAAGAGATTAACAGATTATTTAACCTTACATAGCTAGAAATTTTATTTGATCTTAGCGCCAAGATGAAAAACATCCTACATTTTTACAAATCAAACCACCTTGCAATTTAAGGATTTCATAAGATGCATCAACCAAACTTTACCATGATGTCTGGGTCATTGCAGCAGAAACCATGGTGTTCATCCCACACATCCCGTGCCCCCGACACAATCGGTAGTATCCTTTTTCTCCCCAGTTCTTTCCCCATGAATTCTTGATGATCCAGTATGGCTTGTACCCCAATCTGAGAATCGAGAAACCTCTTGAGCCGTAGCCAACTAGAAGAACGCCATGGTCCAGCCGCTTCTTGCCACAGATAAGCGGGCATGATACACCGCCAATATAAGTTTGCATAAACACTGCATTTATCCCCACTGCATATACAAATTCAAGAAAACCATCAATTGACAACGAATATGTGAAATCCTCAACCTTTGCCTATAAGAGTCCATTCCACTCCAAATTTGTTTTTAAGCATCCCGACGATTATATACCTGCTAATCTGACTTCCGTCTCATCATATTTTTTATTTTTCTTTCTCTTTTTAATTTTCGTCTAACGAAAGAGGTTGGAGACAAAGAGAGTTCACAATACGAAAAACACATAAACTAGTAGAACAATTTATTGTCCTTATACTCTCTTCTTCTCTTCTCATACATCTTCCTAAAGACAATTCCCCGTCTAGATCATGAGAGTAAAAAATTGACACCACCTGTCTCTGTTGGCGGCCTTAACTACATAGTGACTGATGTCATCTTTGGTATATCTGACTCTTTCTGAAGAAAAGAAAAAACCACCAAAGATCTCGTGGCTAATGAAAGAATAATTCTTTTCTGAATTCAGATGATATATTACTATATCTTCTTCAACAGCATCAGCGAAATAAAGAGTTATCTACCTGCGAGAGGGCCATGATGGACTAAATAGGCAGCAATCTGATTTTCATTCACTGGAATGCTGGTGAAATTCACAAGTTTAACGGCTACTTTCTCCGGTCTAAATTTGCATTTATCGCGTTTTCCGGTATAAGGATACGCATCCTCTTCTTCTATACCTCCTGCCTCGATCAAGTACTTGTAAGCGTTAGTCATAAGCCCCCCTGAGCATCCATCATCACAAGCATCCTTCTCTGTTGCATCACACTAAACACAGACAGACTGTGTAATGTTTAATCAACAATAACAATATAAAACTAGCTATGATCCGTCTTCCGTGTGTTTTAATATGCCAATAATTATTAATTACTGAAAATCTAACTGAAACTAACCACATGATCACAGTCTACAAGTTGTTGCTCACTAAGACTTAGAAGCTTCCCAGTTGCAATGAAATTAGCTCCTTCAATAGCTCCCGTGGTGCTAAATGCCCAGCAAGAACCACAAGTTCCCTGTAAAACACGCAATGATGTAACTAATATTCCCACCATTAGATCAGTTTGTGGGCTCTTAATATTCCCACCATTAGATCAGTTTGTGGGCTCTCAGTATTGGCACATCATTGGAGGGTGGGTCCCTCTATCTTCAAGTCGAGATATTACGTACAATTAATAAAATAAAGGATTACGCCCCTTTGCTAGAAGGATTTTGACAAATGGAATAAAAAGTGTAAGTGATAGCAGGTGATTTGACGAAAAAACTTATTGTGTTTAAACAGTCAAACGATGGAATGTCAAGATAACATTATGTCAACTTTTTCCTCAATCTATCTCGCACTGTAGCATGATTTTAAACCAAATTACTAAATATAACGAGTTAAAGTTCCAGATCCGTGAATGTCGAGAGGAAGCCTACTCATTTATGAGTTCCTTTAGTAGATCGGTGTGGTTTTACCACCCTCAAAAAAAGAATGATGCTACCTGAATAACATTTTCAAAATTTTCATTTCTTGAAAAATATTCATTGCCAAAGTATCCCCTAAATGAAGCATACAATAATATAAAGACGTGAGGTTCAATCTTAAAAAGGTATACTAGCCCAACTGCACAAGCCTTGGCTTGTTCGAAAACATCACTAATTGAATAAGTTTGCTTGTTTATGTCTTAGTCAATGTTTGATTCATGTTTATAAATTGTTTATAAACGATTAAACCATTTTTTATTTATACATTTTGAAACATCATTCATTTATATCTATTTATAATTTAAAAAAATAATAATAGACATGCTTTCGGATTGAATTGCTGTTTCATTTTAATGAGATGTCAAATTCCATCTTAGAAGGTCGGTGAAACGTTGTAAGCCTTGTAGGTTAGTTATAGTTTTGATTTTATTATGAGAACAGAAGGAAGAGGAAGGAAGGGGAAGGGGAGGCTGGTTCTGCCGGGCGCCTAGGCGCCCCGATAGGCTATATATATAGCCATTCTTTCCCTTCTTCATTTTAACACAAGACCTAGAGAGAAACTTGAGAGAAAACTTGGAGAGAATTTTTACAAGATTGAAGGTTGTTCATCTTGGGTATAAATTCAAAGTTATTTTCTTTCTTGGGGATTAACTTGAGGCTTGTTCAAGTAATCCAGATACATTGATATTCATATATTCCATTGAAATCATTTCTTCCTCATTTTTCTTGTTCTTGAAGTGGTTTGGAAATTTCACATTGTCAACTTTGTTTGATCTTTGGGCTATCTTTGGGGAGGTGTTTTCCCAACAATTTGGTATCAGAGCTTCTTCCAAAATCAAGGTGGTTAAACTTCGATTTGTGGTGAGTTGCTTGAACTTGGTTGTGCACAAGGTGTTTGTGAAAATTTTCAAGTGAACTTTTGTGGTTTATTTTCGGTAAACAAGTGGATAAAAAATGTCTACTAGGGGAATGGTGAAGATTGGGAAGTATGAGATAGAGAAATTCAATGGGAAGAATGATTTTTCATATTGGAGAATGTAAATGAAAAATTTGTTGATTTCTCAAAAGTTGCACAAGGCATTGGCGGGAAAGGAGAAGAAGCACGTTGATATGTCGGACGAGGATTGGGAAGAGCTAGATCTTGAGGCACGAGCGTCTATCATTCTTTGCCTTGAAAGAGATGTTGCTTTCTTGGTTGATAGTGAGGTAACGGCGGCGGAGGTGTGAACAAAGTTGGAGGCGAATTTCATGACGAAGACTCTAACAAATCGGATCTATTTGAAGTCCAAATTGTATACTTGCAAGATGGATGAAGGTACACCAATCCGGGAGTACGTCAACAAGTTTGATAGGATCATATCGGACTTGAAGGACATTGATGTGGATGTAGATGATGAGAATCAAGCACTTCTACTACTTCTTTCATTGTCAAAGTCTTACGAGAATCTAGTACAAACATTGATGCTTGTGGGTGATAAACTTGTGATGGAAGACACTAGAACGTCACTTCTAGCGGATGATCTTCGAAAGATTGCAACTAGTGGCATGTCTACCATTGGTAACAAAGAGCAAGCTCAAGGATTGTTTGTAAGGGGTAGAAGCAATATGCGACCAAAGGGAAAGGGAGAAAAATCTAGATCGAGTTCTAGATCTCTTGCGGAAAGGTCTTGTTTCAAATGTGGCGAGTTTGGGCATTTCAAGGCGAATTGTCCAAACAAAAAAGGTTGCAAGAAGAACAATAAGAACAACAACAATGGGAAGGTGCAAGTCAAGCAAGATGTAAGCTATACCTCGGAAGGAGGGGAAAGCGATGAGTGCTACACAATCTCCTGTGATGAAGAGACCTCCGGAAAGTGGATTTTTGACTCTGGATGCTCTTACCATATGTGTCCAAATAGGAAGTGGTTTACTATCTATAGAAGCACTGATGGTGGAACCGTATTGATGGGTAATAACCATTCATGTAAAACGGTGGGGCTTGGTTCAATTAGAATCAAGATGCATGATGGAGTGGTTAGAACATTGATGGATGTTAGACATGTTCCTGATTTGCGAAAGAACCTTATCTCTGTTGGTGCCTTAGACTCCGGTGGTTACAAGATTGTAACATGGAATGGAGTAAAGAAGATTGTTCGTGGTTCTTTGATTGTGATGAAGGGTATTCGTGAAGGCAACCTATATGCTTTTCAGGGTACTACAGTTACAGAAGATGTAGCAGTTGGAACAAGTGGAAGTGGTGGAGACCCATGTGAGTGCACTCGGCTATGGCATAGGAGGCTTGGGCATATGTCTGAAAAGGGGCTAGATTTGCTAGTCAAGAAAGGCTTGCTAAAGAACTTGAAGAAGCCTTGCATGGATTTTTGCGAGCATTGCGTGTACGGTAAAGCACACCGAGTTCAGTTCAAGCCAAGCAAACATAGAAGCAGAGGCATTCTTGACTATGTACACACAGATGTATGGGGTCCGGCTTCTGTCACTTCCAAAGGCGGTTCCAGGTATTTTGTTACATTTGTTGATTATTATTCTAGATATGCTTGGATTTATTTTTTGAAGCATAAGAATGAGGTATTCGACACTTTCAAGAAGTGGAAAGCAATGGTTGAAAACAGAACAGGAAAGAAATTGAAGACACTGAGATCAGATAACAGTACTGAGTATACAGATGGTGCTTTCAAGAAGTTCTGTGGTAAGGAAGGCATTGTGAGACACTGGACAGTAAGAAATACACCGCAACAGAATGGGGTCGCGGAAAAATTGAATCGCACATTTCGAGAGAAATCGATGTGTATGCGATCCTATACTGGTTTGGGCAGAGAATGGTGGGCAGAGTCGGTTGCAAATGCTTGCTATATTGTGAACCGGTCTCCACATTCAAGGTTAGATGGAGAT
>NW_019231325.1:20821-32859 GCF_002742605.1 Olea europaea var. sylvestris
GGGGAGGTAACTATATCTATCTTCTATTGTATGTGGATGACATGCTTATCGCTTCGAAAAGCAAGGCGGAGATAGATAGGTTGAAATCTCAACTTGGTAAAGAGTTTGAGATGAAGGATATGGGGGCTGCTAGGAAAATACTGGGTATGGAGATTAGAAGAAAGGGGACGAATCGGCGAATGTTCTTGAGCCAGAAAGGCTACATTGAGCGGGTTATTGCTAGGTTCGGGTTGCAAGGTGCAAAGTCGGTGGTGACTCCATTGGCTCCACATTTTAGGCTCTCTGGTAAACAGTCTCCTACTACAGCGGAAGAAAAGGTACGCATGGATCGTGTGCCTTATGCTAGTGCAGTTGGCAGTTTGATGTATGCCATGGTGTGTACACACCCAGATATTTCACAGGCGGTTAGTGTGGTCAGTAGATTCATGGCGAATCCGAGAAAGGCACACTGGGAAGCCGTGAAGTGGATCCTGAGGTACTTAAAAGGTACCGCGGATACGGGTTTATGTTTTGGTGGAGATGCATGTCAGATAAGTGGGTTTGTTGACTCGGATTATGCAGGTGATCTAGATAGACAACGATCTACCACTGGATATGTGTTCTGCATACATGGTGCTCCAGTTAGTTGGCGATCGATGTTACAGGCTACAGTTGCTCTTTCTACTACAGAGGTCGAGTATATGGCCATGGCAGAGGGAGTGAAGGAAGCATTGTGGTTATGGGGTCTTCTAGATGATTTGAGGATTGAGCAGGATTGTGTGGATTTGTGGTGTGACAGCTAGAGTGCGATTCACTTGGCTAAGAATCAGGTTCATCATGCTCGAACCAAGCATATTGACGTCAGGTATCATTTTGTGCGTGATGTTATAGAGGAAGGTGATATTTCACTCTCAAAGGTACATACAAATGAGAATCCAGCTGACATGTTAACCAAAGTGGTAACGGGTAGCAAGTTTCAACATTGTTTGGACTTGCTTCACATTAGTCCATGTTGATATGCCCGAGAGGGCATGGCCCTTCGGGGCGAGGTTGAAATGAGGTGGAGTGTATATGAAGGTGAACTACGGAGGCTTGATCCCGAGTTTTGAGTACGTAGGCAATCATGGTTTGAATGGTGCAGCCGAGTTGGTGCTTGCTTCTTTTTCTTGTGTTCGTCCAAAATTTGAGGTCTATCAAATGATGTACGAAGTGGAGAATTGTGAGAAGAGAAGGAAGAGGAAGGAAGGGGAAGGGGAGGCTGGTTCTGCCGGGCGCCCAGGCGCCCAGTTTCTGCCTCCCCGGCAGAAACATGGTGCCTAGGCACCCCGAATATTAAGACAGACAGGAACCTGGCGCCTGGGCGCCCCGATAGGCTATATATATAGTCATTCTTTCCTTCCTTCATTTTAACACAAGACCTAGAGAGAAGCTTGAGAGAAAACTTGGAGAGAATTTTTACAAGATTGAAGGTTGTTCATCTTGGGTATAAATTCAAAGTTATTTTCTTTCTTGGAGATTAACTTGAGGCTTGTTCAAATAATCCAAATACATTGATCTTCATATATTCCATTGAAATCATTTCTTCCTCATTTTTCTTGTTCTTGAAGTGGTTTGGAAATTTCACATTGTCAACTTTGTTTGATCTTTGGGCTATCTTTGGGAGGTGTTTTCCCAACATTTATCGAGGTGAAATTTTCCTTAACGAATAAGAGGAAAGAGAAAAAGATGAAAAGTTCAATTTATAAACAAATTAAAATAGCTCGATAAGCAGCCACTCACCTGCATCTTCACACCAGTAACAGCACCTTTCTCCCTCCAATCAAAGCTCTCCGGCAAGCCACTCACATCTACCTCCGGTGCCACGGGTACACCGTTTCCTCCATTAGCCCACGGTGCAGCACCACCCGTACCACCGCCACCTTTGACACCCATGTACATCCTCTCAAACTCCTCCTCAGAAAGATCAGAAAACTGCGTGACACCATGGACGGCTGTGGGGTCCATCGCCTGGTGTTCTGCTGCCCTGATCAGATTTTTTGCGAAGATCCCAAGGCGGTGTACGTACTCCTCATGAGTACAGTATTCTTTCCCGTACTCCTGCATGAAATTCTTGAAGTGGTGCTCTGTGGCGGTGGCCAGTAAGTGGTTGTGAGTTTCTGTTACTTGGACAATTTTCGGGTATTCTGGGTTTGCGTGGAGGGGTGCGCAAGTTAAGAGAGCAACACCAACTGCGTATATTAGAAAGCCTCCCTTCATTGTTTGCCTCTCACTGGTTCTGCTTCCTGTTCTTTGGCTCTTGCCTCTGGCTGGTTTACATGAATTTGTAGGAATACTGCAGATTCACAGGTTGATAGTACCGTTTTGTCCCTAGAAGTAGGTGATGAGTTTTTTGTTTTTCAAATTTGACCTCGAGTGTTTTTTTTTTTTTTTAATTATTATTGTTTTTTTACACCCTTTTGAGCGGGTGATGATGAAAGGGAGATATCAATTTTTAAACGTGTAATTAAAATTAATTACTAATTTTGATTTGAATTTTAATCAAATCAAATCGAAACATGATAGTTAGAGATGGCAAAAAATCTCGTCACGAATGGGGCAAAAAACCCGCCCAGAACTGGTTGGGCCATGAAGATAAAAGATAATAATAATAATAATAAAAATAATTTTATTCTAGATAATTTAACTGTTAAAGATCCATTTTAAATTTGTATTTTATTTTTTAATTATAACATAACTCGAAATTTTGAAAATATAAATATAAAATAAAAAATTAAACGGGGTAACAAACGGGGCAAAAAGTTGCCTCGCCCCACGCCCCATCCTGCCCTGTCCCACCCCGCCCCGCCCCGTTGCCAACTCTAATAGTCGAGATAATTTTATTTTATTTTATTTATTTATTTATTTTTTGTAAATATAAATTTTAGATAAGCACAAAAATTCGAAATATTGAAAAGTACGAGTTAATTATTGAGTCCTCAAATCCATCTCCACCGTAAAGGTGTACTTCAAAATATTTATAAAGTTGAACATTTCGTAAAACCCTTCAGCTGCTTGTCCAAGAATGGAAAATAATGCAAGAAATGTTATTTTAAAGAAAAAGGAAGAAGAAAAATGTGATCATTTGAAGGGTGGTTTGGGCAATTTGGGAAATACGTACAGCGTTTGGGATTGACATATGAGGCTCTAAATCCATGCAAAATTTTGCTCCCAGACGCGACACGTGTCGTAGCTTTGGCGGCAGAGACTCCACGTGTGGGATTCTCTTTGCCACCTCCGCACCCTGTTGGACTGAAATTCAGAGGTACTTTTAACGGATTAAAATATAGGTTTTAAATTAAGTTAATCATTAATTTTAATTATGCATTTTGTGATCCATTATTTTTAAAATATATTTTTACTCCTTATTTTTAATCACACGATTTTCAATATGATAATATCACACACAAATTCAAATTTTTTTTAAAGTATAAGACCTTTATAGCCGATATTGCAAAGTCTGGAATTGAATTAAGACATTCATGTCGCACCACTTTAACTCAAAATAGACGAGCCAAGAGAAAGCACAACTCGAAATTCTTTAATCCAAGTTATTAGTGTTCAGAGAGTAAACGCATGGATGCACAATTTCCCTTTTATGATAGTCTTTGAGAAATTCATGATAAAATGACTCATGACAAATTATTTGATTGTGAAACATTTTTTTTAACCATCTTAAAAACTTTTCTTAACCATATAAAATGAACGTGCATTTATCAAATAAAAACGAAGATTTCTACGTGAATGTAAAGTGGAACAAAATTATAAGAGACGGAGCTGAAATACTCATCAATCATCCAATACAATTATCTGACATTTGTTGGGGGCAAATTCACTTATTGCAAGAGTAAATTTATCAATTCAAACAATTAACTATGGTGATTAAATATGCAAATAGTTGATAAAAAAAGAGAGAGAGAGAGAGAGAGAATACAACACCAAATTTTACGTGAAAAAAAACCACGGGGTAATTCTGGCCATATTCAAGTTATTGTTCCTGGAGTATAAGTTTCTCCTTCGAAACAATCCGACAGAATTATCTTACGTAATTTTGAACAGCGTAAATATACAATCAACAGGATCAGAAAAGTTAATTCGAGCACACCGACTTCACGATATTTCCTTAAAATGAATTTGCTGCCTTCAACTGTGCTAAAAGCGTCCAGCAATCGTTTCTCATGATAGAATGAATTTCGTCTCCTACGAAAGCAGCACAGCAATCTGCAAGAGTTCCAACGAACGAAACGAAGTGTTTTAACTTCGAAAATAATATCAGAACGAGAGAGAGGGAGGATGAGATTCAATGCAGAGAATTTTTACAATGAAAATGGTTTATTTTTTTCTAGCAGTTGGGCAGGCTATTTATCGACTTGTTTGTGGCCATTCGAACATCCTCCCGAATAGTCGTCACTGTTCAGGCAACTTTCAAAACTCGAACAGATATGTTCGTTCGATACTGCGCCGATTTAGTCTGTTAACAATCGACTGTTTAGACGGCTAACAGTCGATTGTTTGGTCGGTTAATAGACGAGTGTTTAACACGCCATCCAGACCAAGAACAATTACCCGAAAATAAGCCAAAATTAATTTCATTAAGTACCCGAGAATTTGATTATTTACAGTTTGGCCCAAAAAATTCAAATAAATTGTCCAAAAAAAATTAATATAGCGCAAGGACCCACCCGCACCTGAACACGAACGGAACCAGACTCGGGCCCAGGCACGTGCTCGTGCCATGTTGAGCTGAGTCGATCGATTGGTCAGACTGACAGAGGCGACGACGCGTGCGTGTGGGTTTATGACCGAACCCGATAAAATATAGGTCTCCCCCTTCCAAAAATTATTGGTACCCCTTGGGGCCCAAACCCAATTCTCAAACTTTCACCATATAAACCATACCAAAGTCTCATAACTTTCCTATGTGGGATAAATGTTTGGCAAATTAAATTCTTCCATGATTTATAGTTTTAAGTGAGTTACTTTGACATTCAATATTTCATTCAATTCTAAATGATTTTCGACGAATAAATATATTACGTTAATCATCTCGTAGAGTAGAACGTGAATACGCTAGGTCCCGAATTAATTAAAGTGTGGGTCCTATTGAAATTTGAGCTCAAAATTCATCCATTTTACTAACCATTTTCCAACAATACTTCACATGAATGAAATATGTCGGCCTTTTTCAAACAATATTTGATATGTTTATCGAAGTAAAATTGAAGAAAATTGCATTGAGATAAGTAGACTTTGAACTTTTTCAAGTAAAATCTATCGGATTTACTTAGCCAATCAGTAGCAAGTTGCTTTGAACAGTCAGCCGTGCACGTAAACACTAACAATAGAATTCACACAGTTCTCTTCGAACACAGTTGGTTCTCACGTTTGTGTCCATTTTGGCCTTGGACACCTCCTAGTTCATGATTGTTTTAGAGAACTCATCTTCACTTAATTCTTTTAGAAGCGGCCCCTTCTCACCCACATAGATGGTTTCTATAAAGAGTATTCTACTATACTCCACTTAAACGAATCAAGATACAGAAACCATTAAAAGCGTAACTTAACCTATTTCGCAGCAGTTAGGCACTGACTCATTATAGGAATGGGTAGGAGTAAAAATCTCTCCAATGCGTACTAAGTTTTCCACAGTTCGGTTGTCCCAATGAACCTAGATCTTGGGATCTCCAGTCAACTAGGTTGTCTTGCCACCATGGAAACTTTTGATTATTTTATAGGTTTTAATTACATCCCCTTCGATGAATTTTCGACTTGCTTCTTGTTAAACTTTTAGTTAGTAGATCCGCAATATTCTCTTTTAACTTCACATAATCTGTAGAGATAATGTCAATAGAGAGCAATTGTCTAACAATATTATGTCTACAACGTATATGTCAAGATTTACCATTGTACATCACATTCTGTGCCCTACCAATTACTGATTAACTATCACAATGGATACATATAGCAGACACATATTTTATACAACATAGAATATCTTCTAGAAAGCTTCGTAGCCATTCGGCTTCTTCTCCAGCTTTGTCTAACGCAATGAATTCGGATTCCATCATTGATCTAGCTATACACGTTTGTTTTGAAGATTTCCATGATACTGTAGCACCTCCAAGTGTAAAAATATATCCACTTGTTGAGTTGGAATCTTTAGTATCCGATATCCAATTTGCATCACTATATCATTTAAGTACTGCTGGATATCTTGAATAGTGCAATCCAAAGTTTTTGGTATGTTTTAAATACCCGAAAACTCTGACAATTGCCTTCCAATGTTAAGTGTTTGGATTGCTCGTATATCGAATTAGTCTACTAATGGAATAAATAATATCAGGTCATGTGCAGTTCATGACATACATTAAACTTCCAATAATACGAGAATATTCTAATTGAGACTTACTAACACCAGTATTAGAAACAAGATGCATATTAACATCCATAGGTGTTTTCATAGGGATAATATCATATTTCTTGAATTTATTAAGAATCTTCTCAATGTAGTGTTATTGAGATAATATGAGACCATCAGATGTTTTAGAAATTTTAATTCCTAATATAACATCGGCCACACATAAATCCTTCATTTCAAATTTACTTGTTAGCATTCTTTTTGTAGTTTAAATTATGATATCATTGTTACCCATAATTAACATGTCATCTACGTATAAACATACCATGACGTAACCATTTTGAGTGTTCTTAATATAAATACATTTTTCACACTCATTAATTTTGAAACCATTTGACATCATAATCGTGTAAAAAATTTCATATCATTTCTTAGGAGCCTGCTTTAATCCACAAAGTGATTTAACAAGCCGACATACTTTCTTTTCTTGTTCTGAGGCCACAAATCCTTTAGATTGATCCATATAGATTTCTTCATCTAATTTACCGTTCAAGAAAGCCGTTTTAACATCCATTTGATATATATCCAAACCATTCAACGCTGCTATCACAATAAGCATACATATGGAAGTGATTATTGTCACATGAGAATAAGTATCGAAATAATCAAGACCTCCTTTTTGCTTTTAGCCTTTCGCGACAAGTCTAGCGTTATATTTGTCAATTGATCCATCTGCTTTCATTTTTCTTTTGAAAATCCATTTACATCCCAATAGTTTATTATCGGGAGGAATGTTTACTAATTTTTATGTATGATTTTGTAGTATGAATTTAATTTCACTATGCACAGCTTCTTTCTAATATTAAACTTCGGTCGATGACATAGCCTTTTTAAAACTTTGAGATTTATTTTCTAACAAATATGTTAGAAAGTTAGGCCCAAAAGTGGTTGACGTCCTAACCCTCTTACTGCGTCTAGGTTGTTCATTTATAGATTCTTGATCTATATCCTCTTCACTTTCACGAGATCTCTTTTGTGAATTTGATTCATTTTGCATGTTATAAGAAAAACATTTTCAAAAAATGTAGCATCTCTTGGTTCAATAATTGTATTAACATGCATATCGAGTATTTTAGACTTCCGTACAAGAAATCTGTACGCATTATTGTGGTATGCATAGCCAATGAATATACAATCAATGGTTTTAGATCATATCTTAACCCTTTTAGGTTTAGGAACTGCTACCTTAACCAAACATCCTCATACATTCAAGTATTTACAATTAGGTTTGTGACCTTTTCATACTTCATAAAGTATTTTATGCTTTTTTCGATGTGATAATTTGTTAAGAATATAATTGGTAGAAAGCAAAGCTTCCCTCCACAAGTTCTGTGGTAATCCAGAACTTATTAACATAGAATTCATCATCTCCTTCAATGTTCGATTCTTGCGTTCAACAATACCATTGGATTGAGGAGAATAAGGCACGGTAGTTTGATGAATAATTCCATGTTTCGAACAGAATTGTTCAAATGAAGAATCATATTTACCACCTCTATCACTTCTTATGGCCTTAATCTTTTTATTAAGTTGATTTTCAACTTCTAACTTGTAGTATTTAAATACTTTAATTGCTTCGTCTTTGTTTTTGAGTATATACACATAGCAATATCAAGTACAATCATTGATAAAAGCGATAAAGTACTTATTACCTCCTCTAATTTGAACAAACTTTAAATCACATATGTCAGTGTGAATTAAATATAAGGTTTCGGTACTTCTTTCAACAGAACAAAAGGGTAAACGTGTCATTTTGACTTTTACACATATATTGCATTTGTGATTAGGATTTAAATCGCAATTTGGTAATAAATCTAATTTGATTAGTCTACGTAAAGTATTATAATTTACATGTTCTAATCGTTCATGCCAAATATTAAATGACTCAAGTAAGTAAGAAGAAGATATAATTTTATTCATAATCGGAGGTACAACGGTCATTACATTCAACTTAAAGAGCCCCTCATTCAGGTAGCCCTTTCCTACAAATATTTTATTCTTTGTAAGTACAAATTTGTCTGAAACGAATACTAGTTTAAACTCGTTCTTGCTTAATAAGGAAGTAGATACCAAATTTTTTCAAATATCTGGCACATGAAGAATGTCATTCAAAGTGAGCTCCTTTCCACTCGTCATTTTTAGCACTATTTTTACATGTCCTTCTACCTTGGAAGATGAAGAGTTTTTCATGTAAAGGTGTTCATCATGATCCATCGCTTTGTAGGTAGAGAACATCCCACGATTTGAGCATATATGACGAGTAGCTCCAGTATCCACCCACCATTCCTTAGTGTTTCCAACTAAGCTGCACTCAGAGAAGACCGCAGAAAGATTTATATCTTGTACCTTATCGGAGAGGTTGTCATATTCCGTTACATTGGCCTAATGAGTTTTTCCCTTAACATTCTTTGGCTTTCGACAGTTCTTGGATCGATGTCCTACCTTGCCACAATTGTAACAATTACCTTTGAATTTTTTAGCATTTTTGAAGAACCAGTTTGTTCTTTTCCATTGTGCTTCTTCTTTTTGCTTGTCTTTAAGCCTCCTTCCACAATGTTGGCTTTCGATTCGATAGCATGAGATGCACCACTCATTTTTTCAGATTTGCGATTGTCTTCTTTAATTCTCAATCGGACAATAATATCTTCAAGTTTCATTTCCTTCCGCTTATGCTTTAGATAATTCTTGAAATCCTTCCAGGAAGGCGGAATTTTTCAATTAGTGCAGAAACTTGAAATGATTCACTTAGTTTCATTCTTTTGGCATGGATGTCGTTGAGTATGATTTGAAGTTCTTGAACTTGGGATATAACAGTCTTGCTGTCAACCATTTTATAATCCAAAAAACGACCGACAATGAATTTCTTCATGCCAGCATCTTCGGTTTTGTATTTGGTGTCCAAAGATTCCTATAATTCTTTTGCAAACATCGCATTGCAATACACATTAGATAATGTGTTATCCAGTCCATTGAGTATATAATTTTTACATAGAAAATCAGAAAGCTTCCATACATCAACCGCATCCAATTTCTCAATATCACTGTCTTGCTCGGTGTATGAAGGCGCATCTTCTTTGAGAAATTTTGCCAAATTTAATATTGTCAGATAAAAAAGTATTTTCTGTTGCCAGTGCTTGAAATCTGACCCATTAAATTTCTTTGGTTTTTCTCTGATCGTATTCGGGAGTGTAGTACCAGAAGTTGCCATTTCTGAAACACAATCAAAAGATAGATGATAAGAATGGGTAGAAACAGAATAAACCAAAAAAAAAATCATTTTAAGATTGTTGTTCATGGAGTATAAGTTTCTCCTTCGAAACAATCCGACATAATTACCTTACGTAATTTTGAACGGTGTAAAAATACGATCAACAGGGTCAAAAAAGTTAATTCAAGCCCACCGACTTCATGATGTTTACTTAAAACGAATTTACTACATTCAACAGTGCTAAAGGAGTCCAGCTATTGTGTCCCAAGATAGAATGAATTTCGTCTCCTACGAAAGCAGCACAGCAATCTGCAGGAGTTCCAACGAACGCAACGAAATATTTTAACTTCAAATATAATATCAGAACGAGAGAGAGGGAGGATGAGATTCAATGCAGAGAATATTTGCAATGAAAATGGTGTAATTTTTTCCCGTAGTGGGGCAAGCTATTTATAGACTTGTTCGTGGCCATTCGAACATCCTCCCGAATGGTCGTTACTGTTCAGGCAGCCTTCAAAACTCGAACATATATGTTCATTTGATACTGCGCTGGTTCTAGTCGGTTAACAGTCGACTGTTTAGAAGGTTAACATTCGACTATTTGGTCGGTTAACAGACGACTGTTTAACAGGCCATCCAGACCAAGAAAATTACCCGAAAATAAGCCAAAATTAATTTAATTAAGTGCCCGAGAATTTGATTATTTATAATTTTGCCCAAAAATTCAAATAAATTTTGTCCAAAAAATTTAATTTAGCGCAAGGACCCAACCGCACCCGAATATGAACTGACTCGAACTCGAGCTCGGGCACATGCCGAGCTGAGCCGAGCCGGCCGATCAAATGGCGACGGCGGCGCGCGTGTGGGTTTATGACCGAACCCGATAGGATATAGGTCTCCCCCCTTTCAAAAACTATTGGTATCCCTTGGGGCCCAAACCCAATTCTCAAACTTCCACCATATAAATCATACTAAAGTTTCATAATTTTCCTATTTGGGATAAGTGTTTAGCAAATCAAATTCTTCCATGATTTATAATTTCAAGTAGGTTATTTTGACATTCAATATTTCATTCAATTCTAAATGATTTTCGACAAATAAATATATCATGTTAATCATATCGCGCAGTAAAACGTGAATACGCTAGGTCCCGAATTAATTAAAGTGTGGGTCCCACTGAATTTTGGGCTTAAAGTTGACCCATTTTACTAACCATTTTCCAACAGTTTATACTCCAAAACTTAAATCCTCAACAAATTGAGAATGCCACAATAATCAATCACCAAGATAACAAATAATCTCACCACAAATCAATAATTTGATGAAACATGTGAAATGCCTATTTTGAATGCTACACCTCTAGAGTACCCAAAATACACCTTAGAGAAATCCCCAATTTGTTTTTAAATAGAGAACCAAACTGTGTGAAATCCACACCTCAAGAAATAAAGAAAAACAATACTTGGTTCTTCTCCAACCAAAGTCAAAGCCAAATGTTTTCTCTCTTAAAATTGAAATTGAGCAACCCTTGCTTTCTCTACTCTTTTTCCAACAATTTAAAAGCCTCGATTTTTCTATTTTTTCTTCACGGCAACCACAATTTGAATATGTGACCTATATATACACACACTAGCAATAACCACGTGCGTTGCATGTCTTATGTATGAAATGAATGATATGCATAATATTTTTAAAGTAAAGTATTTGATAATGTTAAGCAAAAAATTATATATATAATGTGAAAATGTTGAATAAATTGAAATGTAATTTTTGTTTATTTATTTATTTATTTATACTAGACATTGGTCGGACCTCTATTTTCAACCATTATAGTGGCATCGACCAATTTTGTAGTAAACAAAAAAGATTCAATTTAAGAGATGTATATTTGACTAAGTTGAAATGTTTACTTATAAATAAACTAAAAGTTCATAAATGTTTTTTAAAATAAAAAATTACTCATTTTGTCTGTAACAAACTTTTTTTTACCTTAAAAAAGTAAAAATAAAAAAGTATCATATTTTAACACTTTTAAAAAAAATACATATTTATCGTGCTCATCATATTAATCCATAGAATATTTATTTTAAATTAAAAACTAAAGTTACATTCAAAATAGATGTAGAGTGAAAAATCTTAAACAAAAATTTTCTAGAGGAATAAAAACTCTCCCTTTAAATGTATTGAGATAAAAAATCGTTTTTCTTTTCTTTATATATTTATATCTAATAAATAATTAAATTATAATTATAATATATTAAAGGTGGCATTAACAGTAGATTAATTAAAATTTAACTTTGTGTAGTCTCAGAGTTCATTTTTTTTTTTTTATATATATAGGAGCACTCATAATTTTATATTAATTAAATTAAGTTTAATCACTTAAAATCAAAACTT